>NC_077230.1:344182349-344437349 GCF_027887165.1 Monodelphis domestica
ATGTAAATTAAATACATTAAGACTATGTGCCACCTGTCCCCCCTAAACTCCCAGCAGGAAACCCATCCCTTCTTTGATGCCAATGATCCAAGCTTAGTTCCTGGTTGCTTTTAACATTCATTCCTCCTACACTGGCCTCAGCTCCTAATGAGTGGTAGCAGTTTCTAGTCCTACAGGACTATCTTCTTTCATATGCATGCTACACTTCTTGCCTTGTGTCTATCTTCTGGGGTCTTTGAAAAATTCAAGTTGGGACAGTCAGGTGGCTCAGTGGATTGAGAGCCAGATCCAGAGACAGGAGGTCCCTGGGTTCAAATCTGGCCTCAGACACTTCCCAGCTGTGTGACAAGTCACTTAACCCCCATTGCCTACCTCTTACTGCCCTTCTGCCTTGGAACCAAATACATAGCATTGATTCCAAGATGGAAGGAAAGGGTTTTAAAAAAAGAATTCAAGTTGGCTGATCCCTGGGTATCATTACCAGTCTTTTGGACAACTGACTTTCCCCACTTCTCATTGGAACTCATTTTCTTGATGTCTTCCTGAATTTCATTTTTTGATCTTAAGATATATGATGAAGTAAAACAAATTCTGGCATGGCCACAACCCAAAAATATGTCTCAGTCTTCACTCTGAATCCATCACCTTTCTGTCAGAAGGTGAGAGGTATATCACACCTTTTCTTGACTGACTTGACCTGTAGTTTTTTAGGCCATGGAGTCCTACTTTAAAAAAAATTTTTTTTTCAGTTCTAAACTCTCTCCCTTCCTTGACATTCACCCTCTACCCACTGAAAAGGTAAATTATATGATAGCACATTATACATGTGAAGTAATGCAAAAATATTTCTATATTAGCCATGTTGAAAAATAAAAGGAAGTCAAGAAAAATTAAGAATGTGAAAAAATATGCTTCAATTTGCACTGAGTTCACCAGGTCTCTCTCTAGAGGTAGATGGCATTTTTCATCATGAGTCCTTTGGAATGATCTTGCATCATTGTATTGATCAGAGAAGCTAAATCTTTCACTGTTTGTTGATCATTGTTACAATATTGCTGTTACTGTGTACAGTAGTCTCCTGGTTTTGCTCATTGCACTTTGCATCAGTTCATATAAATCTTCCCAGGTTTTTCTGAAACTATTCTCCTTCATCATTTCTTACAACACAATAGTATTCCATCATAATCACATCACATAACTCATTCAGTCTTTCTCCAATTGATGAGCCTATCCTCCATTTCTTACTCTTTGTCAATACAAAAAGACCTGCTATAAATTATTTTTGTACAAATAGTTCCTTTTCCTTTTCCTTTGATCTCTGAGAAACCTAGTGGTGGTGTTTCTGGGTCGAGGAGTATGCATAGTTTTATAGCCTTTTAGAAGTAGTTGTAAATTGTTTTTCAGGAAGATTAGAACAGCTTGCAACTCCATCAACAATGCATTAGTGGACCTATTTTTTCATATCCCCTTCAGCATTTGTCATTTTCCTTTCTGTTTTGTGAGCCAATCTTATTGGTATGAGGTATACCTCAGAGATGTTTTATTTGCATTTCTCTAATAATTAGTAATTTAGATAATTTTTCCATATAACTATTTGTAGCTTTTTTTCCCCTTCTTTTTTTTAACCCTTACCTTTTATCTTAGAATCAATACTGTACTGGTTTCAAGGCAGAAGAATGGTAAGAGCTAGGCAATGGGGGTTAAGTGACTTGCCCAGGGTCACACAGCTAGAAAGTATCTGAGGCCAGATTTGAGCCTAGGACCTCCCATCTCTGGGCCTAGCTTTCAATCTGCTGAGCCATCTAGCTGCATCTTATTTCTTCTTTTTAAAATTGTCTGTACTTATCCTTTGACCACTTCTCAATTGGGTAATGGCTCTTATTTTTATAAATTTGCCTCATTTGATAAATGAGACCTTTACAGAGAAACCTTCTATAACATTTCCCCTAGTTTCCAGCTTTCCTTTTAATTTGGGCTTAATTTGCTTTGTTTTTGTTTGTGTAACACCTTCTTCATGTAATATAATCAAAATTCTCTCTTAACTCTTTGAGTTCTGTATTCCTCAAATGAGTCTATTCTCAGCTTAATGAATATAGTGTTGTACTTGGAATCAGGAAGGCCTGAGTTTGAAACCTGGCTCAGACATACACTAGCTATGTGACCCTGGGCAAGCCACTTAAGCTCTCACTGCCTCAATTTCAACATCTGTGAAATGGGCTGTTGCAAAGATCAAATGAAATATTTATAAAGGTTGTTGTAGTCCTTAAAGCTGCTATATAGTTGTTCAGTTGTTTTCTGCTGTGTCTGACTCTTCATGATCCCCTTTGGGGTTTCCTTGGCAAAGATACTGGAGTGGTTTACCATTTCCTCCTCCACCTCATTTTTTAAAAGTCTTACCTCTATCTTTGAATCAATGCTGAGTATTGGTTTGAAGTCAGAAGAATTGTAAGGGTGAGGCAACTGGGGATGAGTGGCTTGCCCAGGATCACACAGCTAGGAAGCATCTGAGGCTAGAATTAAATCCAGGACCTCCTCTCTCTAGGCCAGCTCTCTATCCACTGAGCCACCTACCTGCCCCCTTTTCTCTGCTCATTTTGCAGATTAGTAAACTGAGGCAAACAGGGTTAAGTGACTTACTTAGGGTCACATAGCTAGTGTTTGAGGTCAGATTTAAACTCAGAAAGATGAATCTTCCTGATTCCAAGTCCAACACTCTATCCATTGTTTGACCTAATCTCTCTCAAAATTGCTATATGAATGCTAGTTATTTTCTCTCCTCTATTATGAATTCTAAAATGGAATGATCATATCCCTCTCAACGTTCTCATCATTTGAGTATATTGCAACCATTTCCTTTCTATTCATCAAAACAGGCTTCCTTTGTTTCCTCCTTCACCCTTTAATAAATCCATCTTTGCCCCCATCATTGGATTGAATGGACCTTTCTCCAAGGTCATAGAATTCAATGGCCCCCTTTTAGTCCTCTTTTTCCTGTATCTCTACAGAGTTTGGCACCACTGACTATTGGGAGGCATCATGCTCAAATGGAAAGATCACTGATTTGGGAATTAGAGACATGACTCAAACATTTATGGTACTACTGAACATCTGAATTTCAGATTCTTCCTCTATAAAATGGAGATAATGATATGGATTTATCCCCCCCCCGCCCCCCCTCCCCGCTCTTCCCACTCATCCTATCATGAGGAAATCTATGTCATTTAAGGCAACCTTAAACCTTAAGTGCTACAGAAAATGTGGATGAATGCTAATGACCCCCTGCCATTTGTACACCCTTTTCCCTTGATATCCAAGAAATAATATTTCTTCTCTCAGAGGCAGAGAAATGGAACAATAGTCTTGGATTTAGGAAGATACTTAGACAAACCCTTTCTCAGACACTTAATAACTGTGTGACTACGGGATAACCACATATAACCTCTCCCAGCTTCAGTTTTCTCATCTGTAAAATGGGGAGAATAATAGCTTCTGCCTCAAGAGGTTGTTGCGAAGATCAAACAAGATAACGCTTGTAAAGCATTTTGAAAGTGTTAAATGTCTACATAAATGCTAAACCATTACCTTTATTCTCCTCTTCTTGGAATGACCTTTTCCTCCCTCTTTTTCATATTTCCAGTACCTAACAGGATTTTCTGTCCTGGAGGATCATCTTTCTCACCTCTCATGCTTGGCAATTTTATTCATACCAAGGTGCCATCTCTAAAGAGAAGATTCCCAGATTTTCATCTGTAGTCCCAACTTTTCTGCTGAGCTCCAGAAGCACATGTTCAGTAACTGCCTTCAGCATATCACCCAGATGTTTTCCCCAGGCCCAAAGACTCATGCCCCAATTGGAACTTTTTTTTCTTCCTTCACATCTGTGAATTCATTATGTCTATCTCTGATGGCACCATTCTCCTGCCTCCCATGATCAAAACTTTAGTTCTTGACTTTCTCCCATAGCTCTCTCATACCTAGTCAGTCACCACATCTTGTTGAGTCTACAACTCATATTTTTCCCATCTTTCATTTCTTGGTGACTCTTCTTCAGGCCCAGATCTTCATTATCACCCACCTAGAATATTACAATGGCCTTTGGATAGCTCTTGTCCCCTCCAGAAGTGTCCAGATGAATTTTCTTATGTATAGATATGGCCATCATTTTTTATTTTATTTTTTGCTCAAAAACCTTCCTTACTGCTTCTCTGTTGGTTCCTGAGTTTAAAGTCCTTTCCCAAACTGGCACTCAAGGCCCTTTATGTCTAGCACTTCCCCTCCTCCCAGTCTTTCAAGCACTGACTGCTCTCCAAGGACTCAATTTCCCTAGTTTATCTAGACCACTTCCCTCATACACTGTTTCTTTCACTTTGTTGCCTTGACCTGGCTTCCAAAGAGACAAAAGAGCCTATCTTTTTACTAAATTCTTTCCTCTTCCTTTAAAACCAGTGGAAACTATAGCTCCTCCAGGAAGTCTTCCCCCAATGGGTCCCCCCAATGAGTGATGGTCTCTCTTCCCTCCAAATTCACAGAGCTCTTTGTTTGCTCCTCCATGTTGTAATCATTCATTTAGGTCAGATGTTGGTTCTCTGGACACATGTCAGTCATATCCCTATCTTGGTCATGGGGAAACATGGCATCTCATCCAGTCCTTAGGCCAGTATGTTCATAATGGATGTTTGTCAAATGAAATGAAAGATGAGGATCTCTGAAGAAGCCATGTAGGAAATGATTTCAAAATGTGAGGACAGACTCAGCCTGATGGAAGACTGACCAATGAGAAGGAGCAAGTCCAGCATGAGAATGCCCCAAAGGCTCTCCTTGGATGTTTGTTTGGTAAGCATGCTTCTGGACAGGTTCGATGCCATGGAATGGGCTGCTCTACTCTACATCTGTGGTGTGACTTTTAGATTTACTCTACCCTGCTTAGTCTAACAAAACAGGAATGTCTACACCCCTACTTAAGGATTAAGTGTTGAGAAGGATGGCCTATGACAGACATGTATTAGCAAATGACAAATCAGAAACAACTGACAGACCCCCTGGGCTGTCCCAAGTCAAGCTTAGCTACCATTGGTTACATGTGAGACACAGGAAGTGATATTTAAAAAATGGTCTTTATATTTCACGTCATTTCTTCTCTCGGGCTCTTTTGGTGGAGAGGTGGCAGCGTGCTGGGCCTCTTGGCATCTTGGCGTGGCTGCAGCTATTGTTCAGGTTTGGCGGTAAGCATCCTTGATACAATACTGGGAGAAGCTTAGTAGCTTAGTTCAGGTGAAGCGTCTTCCCTGAGCTCTCTCAGAGTTTAGGCTGATTCCTTTTTTTTCCACTTTACCTTTCCTAAAAAAACACCATCCTCCTAGGAGGTCCCTCATCTAGGAGGAGGCCTCGTGGCTGGAAGGTCTCTGAACTCCCCTTGGCTCAGGCTAGGCCGGAGAAATCTTATATCCTTTTCTTTCTCTCTTCTTAATTCCTTCCCTCCACATTAATTAAACCACCATAAAAATCCCAAACTGACTTGAGTATTTTTATCGGGATTTGAATTAATTCCTGGCGACCAATTAAATTTATATTTCAGTCAAAACCCCCTAAATTTACCCCTTACTGTGGCAACCCACCTGGATGTTTGAAATGGAAGGAAGGAAGGCTCTGTGCTAAGTACTTTATAAATATTATCTCATTTGATCTTCCAAACAAGTCTGATAGGTAGGTGCTTTTATTATTCCCATTTTACAGTTGAGGAAACAGAGACAGACAGGTTAAGTGATTTGCCTAGGGGTCATACAATTGGTAAGTTTCTGTGGCTTGCTTTGAACTTGATTGTTTCTGACCCCAGGTCCAGTACCACCTAGCTACCTATGAGAAAAAAAGCCAGGAGGCAAGTAGAAAGGATCTCAGATTTCTGTCCTCTTGGTGAAACACTTTAGAGACCTTGGAGATTTGTTGCTGCTATTGAGTCGTTTTAGTTGTGTCCAACTCTTGGTGATCCCATTAGGGGGTTTTGTTGCAAAGATATTGGAGTGCTTTACCATTTCCTTCTTTAACTCATTTGACAGATGAGGAAACCAAGGCAAACAGGGTTAAATGACTTGTCCAAGGTCACACAGATTTGAATTCAGATCTTCCTAAGTCCAGGGCTATTCCTTTTTCCAGTGTGCTTAAAAGATATCACTTTATTAAAGCTTAGAGGTGTACCATTCTACTAAGAGATAAAAGGAATCACTTCTAAACTTCCCATCCATCCCAGACATCTACAAAGGGATCACTGGAGTTGAGTGAAAAACAGAGGGAAGAGCTCAGTGAATAGAAAGTCAGGCCTATAAACAGGAGGTCCTGGGTTCAAATTTGGCCTTAGACATTTCCCAGCTGTGTGACCCTGGGTAAGTCACTTAACATTGTTATAAAGGTTTCCTAATCCTTATTGATTATCGGTATAGGATGGTAATACCAATAATTATGTCCTATGTGGACAGGCTGTTGGATTTGACTGTTTGAGAAATATGGCTTCTCAGAGAAGCCTAAGAATTCTGGCTCAGCCAGTTATGTAAAAATACATATTATGGATAAAAAACTAATGAAGGGGATAGTAAAAGGAAATGAGTGAAAAGGAAATTATGATATCTAAGTCCTGTAATAAAGTTCATTCTTTCTATCTCAAGAAGTAAAAGTTTCCCCTCAGTTATATCTTTATTACAGTCCCTAAGCTAAAATTTCTTATTCCAACCAACCAAATCTGAACCTCGAGGATCTCCATCTTCCTCAACAGAGTTGAGGCTACTCTCTCTTCCTACTCTATCTAGATCCCCTCAAACCATAATCTATCTACCTTGTCTAAATTATACACAAGAGAAATAAGTTGTCTCTCTCTTCCTTGCTGTATAGATGAACAAATAGCTTTGAATCTCCACAACCTTCTCCACTCACCCAGCAAACCTATTGGCTTGCACTGATGTTTCACCAACAATCTCCTTCACTTGTCAGGCCTTTTTAGATGAATATTAGATGTGAAAACACTGAGATTTTTCAAATTTCACTGAGCAGCTCTTAGGACCTCCTTTTGGAACAGGGCTAGCCCAAGAGTGTGTCAATTGGTTAACTGTCTTCCAAAGCACTCTGGGAAAATTCTCTCTTACCCATAAGTCCATTCTGATTTTTTAAAGAAACCTAACTTATAAATCTCTTATGTATCTATCAATAACTTATGTGACTTAACTCTATTTCCTAATGAACTCTTACTTAGTTAATAAATAATTCTCTACAACCTCTAATCCCTAGCCCTTACCACTCTTCTGCCTTGGAACCAATATGCAGTATTAATTCCTTTTTTTTTTTTAAACCCTTACCTTCTGTCTTAGAATCATGAATTGGCAATGGGGGTTAAGTGACTTGTCCAGAGTCACACAGCTGGGAAGTGTCTGAGGCCAGATTTGAACCCAGAACTTCCCATCTCTAGGTCTAGCTCTCAATCCACTGAGCTACCCAGCTCCCTTCCACAGTATTAATTCTAAGATGAAAGGTTTTTGGGGTTTTTTTTTTAAGTACATGAAGAGAGAGGCAGCTAGGTGACAGTGCATAAAGCATCAGACTTGGAGCAAGGAGGTTCAAATCTGACCTCAGATATTTCCTACCTATGTGACCCTGGGCAAGTCACTTGACCCAGGTTTTCTAGCCCTTGCCCTTTTGTCTTAAAATTGTTACTAAGACAGGAAATAAGGATTAGAAAAAAGTACAAAAAGACCCTTAGAGAAAATTTGTACTGGCCACAGGAATTCAGGAAGAACTAGAAGAGATAAATCAAGAAATCTTGATTAGAAAAGAAAGATAAAGAAAAAGAAATGGCAAGGAAAATTGACACCTTTGAATAAAGAGTGGAAAATTTCACCAGAGAAATGAATGCCCTGAAAATTAGAATGGGCCAGGCTGAATACAGTGACTCAATAAGACAAGAATAAATATCAAACCCAGACCAAAATAATGGAGAAAAAATGACCCAAGTGTTGGAGGCCAGACTCACCTACACACAAATCTTCCAAAGGCTGACACAAAGTGGAGGTGGAATGAGGAGGAGAATGAATAAAATATTCTCCAAAGGGGAGAGCGACCTTTCATAATAGCTCAGTTTTAGGACATGCCTTGGAGCAAGATGGCAGTAAAGATAGATGGAACTGGCAGCCGGTGCCTTCTCCTGGCACACCTCTAGCCCTTATGAATCCAGGCCAGAGTTTTATGGTTCTAATTTCAAGAAAACAACAACGTAGGTGCCTGTGAACCCACAGCAGAAGTAGAGAATCGCCCATGGAAATCCATCACAGGGTTGCAAAAACTAGGCCTCAGGCATCTAGTCAATAAAACTATCTTCTGGGCTGATGAATTGGTCACAATCAGCCTGCAGCATCCAATGGGAGTTGACACTGATTATGATGAACTCTTCGCATGGTAACCTCTGCTGCTAAAATGAACAACAAGGTCATATTTTGGAAAAGAAATTAGTCAATAAGCCCATCACCTGGGAAATTTAAAGGGAGTCAAGCCAATGAGAAGTTTGATGGGGAAAAACAATTTTAATGGTGTCTCTCTGCAAAGAAATACAGGATAATGGGCCAGCTAGGTCTCTCAGTGAATAGAGAACCAGGCCTGGAGATGGGAGGTCCTATGTTCCAATCTGACATCAGACACCTCCTAACTGTGTGACCCTAGGCAAGTCACCTAACCCCAACTGCCTAACTCTTCTGACTTGGAACTGATATTTAATACTGATTAAAATATATATATATATATATTTTTTTTTTATTTATTTTTTTACCAATAGCATGTAATACATTTCTATTCAAGTTTTCATAAGTTAAATGATTGAACTTTAGTATTGATTCTAAAACAGGATTAAAAAAAAAAAGAAAAGTAAATGATAATAATGATGAATGAAAAGGGAGAGGGAGCCAATAAAAATAATGTTTTAAAAAAGTAAGACTGATGAAGGTTGGACAGGCCATCTGACTCACAGCTTTTCCAGAAACAAAGTGACTTAAATAGAATGAAGATAATAAAGACAAGATAAATGTTATTGGTATTACTTTCAGCAATGACTATCCAAAGCCCTATCGTAAACAGTCTTTACTTATTATGGGCAGAAGTCAAATTTGGATACAGTAATATCAAGCCCAGAAAATGTCCAGGAATTAGTTCAAAATATTTCAAAGCATAGCAATAAGTCAGTGTACTGGACCCTGGGCTAAGCATTGGGACTAGGATAAAAGCTAAAAGACAATCCCTACCCTCAAGGAACTCAGGATCTAATGGGAGAGACAACATTCAAACATCTATTTAAGAACAAACTATGGGGCAGTTAGATGGCTTAGCCAATAAAGAGGTGGAGGTCCTTGGGTTCAAATCTGGCCTCAGATATGTCTTAGTTCTGTGACTGGACAAGTCACTTAACTCCAGTTGCCTAACCCTTATCATTCTTCTACCTTAGAATTGATACTTAATATTGATTCAAAGACAAAAGGCAAAGGTTAAAAAACAAACAAACTATAGAAAGCATGAATTATATATATTTAACTTAAATATAAATGTATGAATATATATTTATAACTAAATGGGAAATTATTGGCAGAAGGAAGGCACTAGAATTCAGGGGGACCAGGAAAGGGTTCTGGCAGAAGGTGGGATTTGAGAGAAGCCCAGAATGGCAGAAGGTAGTGATGAGGAGGAAGAACATTCCAGGCATGGGGACATTAAGTGATAATTCTTAAGAGTCAGGAGATAGTATCTTGTGAAGGAACAAGGACGCCAGCATCACTGTTTCTCAGAGTATATTGGGGGGTGGGCAGTGTAAGGTCTGAGAGGCCTGGAAAGGGGGGAGGGGAAGGCTATGAAGCACTTTGGTTTTTTAGAGGTGATGTTAGGGAATCCCATGGCTCTGGGTGCATGCGTGTGAGTGACATAGTCATACCTGTACTTTAGGAAAATCTCGTAATTAAATGGAGGATGGACTAGAGCGGGCAGAGATTTGTGGCAGGCAGACCAAAAAGCACATTATTACAATAACCTAAGTGTAAGGGAATGAGAGCCTGCACCAGGGCAGTGGCAGTACCAGAGGAGAGAATGGGGCATATCTGAGAGATGCTGAAAAGGTGAAAATGAAATGCCTTGGAACCAGATTGGATATTGGTAGTGAGAAGTAGTAAAGAGTGAATAACCCAGGTCACCTAGGTTGTGAGCTTGGGGGACAGGGAGGAGATTGGTGCCCCTGACAGTAACAGACATTTTGAAAGTGGAAGGTAGATTTAGGGGAAAAGATGAGTTCAGTTTTGGACATGTTGAGTTTAAAATACCTACCGGACATTCAATTTGAGATGTCCAAAAGGCAGTTGGAGATGTAAGACTAGAAATCAGCAGAAAAATTAGGGCTGGATAAATAGATAATATGATGGTGAGTCAGCAGCATAGAGATGGTAATTAAATCCATGGAAACTGATGAGAACACTGAGTTAAGTAATTTATTTTATTTATTTATTTTTTAGATAAAATTTTATTTAGTCAATTCAGAACATTATTCCTTGGTTTCAAGAATCATATTCTTTCTCTCCCTCTCCTCCCCCTCACCCCTTCCTGTAGCGACAGGCAATTCCACTGGTTTTTACATGTGTCCTTGATCAGAACCTATTTCCATGTTGTTGATATTTGCACTAGGATGATCATTTAGAGTCTACATCCCCAGTCATATCCCCCTTGACCCATGTAGTCAAGCAATTGTTTTTTTTTTTTGGTGTTTCTATTCCCACAGTTCTTTCTCTGGATGTGGATAGTGTTCTTTCTCATAAATCCCTCTGAGTTTTTCTGGATCATTGTATTGTTGCTAATGGAGAAGTTCATTACATTTGATTGTACCACAGTATATCAGACTCTGTAATATGCTCCTGGTTCTGCTTGTGGGGTTTTCCTTAATGGACTTCCCTGACCAGCAGGTCCCACAAGGGAAGGGGCTCACCTTTGTGATGGGACCCGAGGAGAGGTAGGAACCGAGAACCAGGGTGGAAATGAAAGACACCGACAAATCAGTGATTGGATAGGGCAGGCAATCCCTATGATTTTCCTTAAGGCGGAAAATGAGGATAATGGAATACAAGGTGGTTGAGGAGATTAAGATAGAGAATGCAGGCCGAGATGGTTACAGCCTCGGGGAAGGAGAAGGTCAAGAAGAGAGAGACATAGTCATTGAGGAGCCCAGTGGAGCTCCATGGAAGGGAGAAAGGCCAAGAGGAAGTTCATGGGATTGCCTCTGAATTTATTCAGGTCCTGCTTGGGCGGTACTCCCAAGGACGTAGTAACCACATCACAAAGTATAGACAATTAAGATTGGGTGGCAAGGTAGAGGGAACACCTTTTGGGCGTGTAGGACATAACCACGCTTTCCCGGGCAAGTCTCCGAACATGTTAATGGACTTGTGTTGGGCAATAGGTCTCATGATCAGGTCAAGGTTACCTTCACAAAGCTTATCGGTAAAGCCTCATGCTTGGAGACACAGTAATCATACAGTCATCTATATTTCATAGATGTGAATATGCTTGGGATGCTACACTGCTCCTTTCACTCTGTATCAGTTCCTGGAGGTCATTCCAGTTCCCATGGAATTCCTCCACTTTATTATTCCTTTGAGCACAATAGTATTCCATCACCTACAGATATCACAATTTGTTCAGCCATTCCCCAATCAGAGGGCATCCCCTAATTTTCCAATTTTTTGCCACCACAGAGTGCAGCTATGAATATTCTTGTACAGGTCTTTTTCCTTATTATCTCTTTGGGGTACAAACCCAGTAGTGCTATGGCTGGATCAAAGGGCAAACCTTTGAGCATAGTTCCAAATTGTCCTCTAGAATGGTTGGATCAATTCACAACTCCACCAGCAATGTATTAATGTTTCAACTTTGCCACATCCCCTCTAGCATTCATTACTTTCCTTTACTGTCATGTTAGCCAATCTGCTAGGTATGAGGTGATACCTCAGAGTTGTTTTGATTTACATCTCTCTGATTATGAGAGATTTAGAACATGTTTTCATGTGTTTATTAATAGTTTTGATTTCTTTATCTGAAAGTTGCCTATTCATGTGCCTTGCCCATTTATCAATTGGAGAATGGCTTGATTTTTTGTACAATTGATTTAGCTCTTTATAAATTTGAGTAATTAGACTTTTGTCAGAGGTTTTTGTTATGAAGACTTTCCCCCCAATTTGTTGCTTCCCTTCCAATTTTGGTTTCATTGATTTTGTTTGTACATAAAATTTTTAATTAAATGTAATCAAAATTATTTTACATTTTGTGATTTTTTTCTAACTCCTTCTTGGTCTTAGAATCTTTCCTTTCCCAAAGATCTGACATGTATACTATTCTGTGTTCACCTAATTTACTTATAGTTTCATTCTTTATATTCAAGTCATTCACTCATACTGAGTTTATCTTGGTGTAGGGTGTGAGATGTTGATCCTAACCTAATCTCTCCTGTACTGTCTTCTAATTTTCCCAGCAGTTTTTATCAAATAATTGGTTTTTGGCCCAAAAGCTGGGATCTTTGGGCTTATCATAGACGGTCTTGCTGAGGTCACTTACCCCAAGTCTATTCCAGTGATCCTCCTTTCTGTCTTAGCCAGTACCATATTGTTTTGATGACCACTACTTTATAGTATAGTTTCAGATCTGGGACTGCAAAGCCACTTTCCTTTGCATTTTTTTTCATAATTTTCCTGGATATCCTTGATCTTTTGTTCTTCTAAATGAACTTTGTTATGGTTTTTTCTAATTCAGTAAAAAAGTTTTTTGTTGGTTCAATGGGTATGGCACTAAGTAAGAAAATTAATTGGGCAGGATCATCATTTTTATTATGTTAGCTTGTCCTACCCATGAGCAATCAATGTTTTTCCAATTGTTTAGATCTAGTTTTCATTGGGTGGAGAGTGTTTTGTAGTTGTGTTCATAGAGTTCCTGTGTTTGACTCAGCAGATAGATTACTAAGTATTTTATATTGTCCAGGATGATTTTAAATGGAATTTCTCTTTCTAATTCTTGCTGCTGAAATGGTTTGGAGATATATAGAAATGCTGATGACTTATGTGGGGGTTTTTTTGTATCCTGCAACTTTGCTAAAGTTGTTGATTATTTCTACTAGTTTTTTAGTTGATTCTCTAGGATTCTTTAAGTAGACCATCATATCATCTGCAAAGAGTGATAGCTTGATCTCTTCATTGCCTAATTTAATACCTTCAATTTCTTTTTCTTCTCTAATTGCTACTGCTAGTGTTTCTAGTACAATGTTAAGTAATAGAGGTGATAATGGGCATCTTTGTTTCACTCCTGATCTTATTGGGAATGCATCTAGTTTATCCCCATTGCAGATGATGTTGGCTGATGGTTTTATATAGATACTGTTTAACATTTTTAGGAAAGGCCCTTCTATTCCTATGCTTTCTAGTATTTTCAATAGGAAGGGGTATTGTATTTTATCAAAGGCTTTTTCTGTATCTATTGAAATAATCATGTGATTTTTGTTGGTTTGCTTGTTAATGTGGTCAATTATGTGGATGGTTTTCCTAATATTGAACCATCCTTGCATTAATGGTTTAAATCCTACCTGGTCATAATGAATAACCCTCATGATCACTTGCTGGAGTCTTTTTGCTAGAATCCTATTTAAGATTTTTGCATCTATGTTCATTAAGGAGATTGGTCTGTAGTTTTTTTGCTCTGTTTTTGACCTGCCTGGCTTTGGAATCAGTACCATATTTGTATCTTAAAAGGAATTTAGTAGAACTCCTTCTTTGCTTATTCTGTCAAATAGTTTGTATAATATTGGGATTAGTTGTTCTTTGAATGTTTTGATAGAATTCATTTGTAAATCCATCTGGTCCTGGGGATTTTTCCTTAGGGAGTTCTTTGATGGCTTATTCAATTTCTTTTTCTGATACAGGGTTGTTTAGGTATTCTATTTCTTCTTCTGTTAATCTGGGCAATTTATAATTTTGTAAATATTCATCCATATCACCTAGATTGCCATATTTATTGCCATATAATTGGGCATAATAGTTTTTAATGATTGCCTTAATTTCCTCTTCATTAGAGGTGAGGTCTTCCTTTTCATCCCTGATCCTGTTGATTTGGTTTTCTTCTTTCCTTTTTAAAATTAGATTGACCAGTACTTTGTCTATTTTATTTGTTTTTTCAAAGTACGGGCTTCTAGTCTTATTTATTAAATCAATAGTTCTTTGATTTTCAATTTTATTAATTTCTTTGATTTTTAGGATCAAGTAATTTAGAGAGAAAAGAGAAGAGGGCCCAGGATGAAGCTTATGGAGATATTCACATTTATCAAGCATGACCTGGATAAAAATTCAGCAGAAGGGACTGAGGATTCAGGAAGAGATTTGAGAACCTAGAGAACATAGAGTTTCAAGAAGAGGGTGATAGATAGAATTAAAGCCTGGAGAAAGGTCAAGAAAGGATGAAGACTGTGAAAAGGCTATTGTACAGGACAATTAAGACATTACTGTAACTTTGGAAAGAGTAGTATTGGTTGAATGATGAGGTTGGAAGCCAGGTTGTAGAATTAGGAAGAGAAAGAAATGAAGACATCTCTAGTAGATAGCCTTCTTAAGAAGTTCAGCCACAACACTAAAAGACTGCCTGCCCTTTGATCTAGCCATAGCACTGCTGGATTTATACCCCACAGAGATAATAAGGAAAAACACTTGTACAAAAATATTTATAGCCATGCTGTTTGTGGTGGCAAAAAATTGGAAAATGAGGGGATGCCCTTCAATTGGGGAATGGCTGAACAAATTGTGGTATATGTTGGTGATGGAATACTATTGTACTCAAAGGAATAATAAACTGGAGGAATTCCATGTGCACTGGAATGACCTTCAGGAATTGATGCAGAGTGAAAGGAGCAGAACCAGAAGAACATTGTACACAGACACTGATACACTGTGGTACAATCGAATTGTAATGGACTTCTCCATTAGTGGCAATGCAATGATCTAGAACTATTCGGAAGGATATATGAGAAAAATCTCTATCCACATCCAGAGGAAGAACTGTGGGAAAAGAAGCACAGAAGAAAAACAACTGCTTGATCACATGGGTCGGTGGGGCTATGACTGGGAAAGTAGACTCTCAAAGATCACCCTAGTGCAAATATTAGTAATATGGAAATGGGTCTTGATCAATGACACATGTTAAACCCAGTGGAATTGTGTGTCAGATATGGGGAGGGGGTAGAGGGAGGGAAAGGTCTTGTAAGCATGGGAAAATATTCTAAATCATCTAATTAAATAAAAATTAAAAAAATAAAATATAATAAGTTTAGCCACAAAAGGTAGGTGAAATTTGGAATAGTAGCACGAATTAAAAGGTCTAGTGATAGTTGTTTGAGGACAAGATAGATACCAGCATGTTTATAGGCAGTAGGGATGTAGCCAGTGGACAGAGAAAGGTTGAAGACAAAGGAAAGAATGGGAATGATAGAGGGAGCCATCTGCTGGATGAATAGGATGGAATGGGATCACCTTTGTAGGCAGAGGGGTTTGCCCTGGCAAGGAGAAGGATCATCTCTTTGTATGATATGGATAAAAGAGAAGATTATGGCAAAAGGAATGTTAGTGATATGAGATGGGAAGGAGAGAAGAAGAAAGAGTTCTTGGTGAATGATCTCATTTTTTTTCAATAAAATATGGGGCAAGATTCCCAACTGAGAGGATGGATCAAGGAGGAGTCATGGGAAGTTTGAAGAAGGATGAAAAAGTTTTGAAGACCTGTGGTGGTGAATGAGATAATAAGTTAATTGGGAAGGTGTAGAATTGCCTAGCACTGGTTAAGGTTATGTAATATAAATTTGTAGTGAACTCAGTTGGAACTTTCTCTCCTATATGATATATTTCATGTAAACTTTGGCAAGATTTTTGAATCCTAGTGATTACATTGGACAATCTGGTAAATTAAAAAATCAAAACATATTTTATAGGAATAGATATTCTGATTATATGACATGTGACATATCAGATTATTTTGCTATATATGAGTTATTAGACCTAAGTTTAATAGGTTGATTATTATATGACTGGTACAATAACTCATTTATTATGAATGATATATTTTGTGTCATATAATCAGTTATGTTATAATATGTAACACATTTTATATGTTCTGATTATATGTTATTATTACATATGTTCTGATTATCCAAATCATTAGGTTGTCCAATGCAAATCACTAGTGTTCAAAGCCTTCAGCCACAGTTTACACCAAATTAAGAAGAGGAGTCCAAGGACGAAGCACTAAATAGGAAAAGCATGAAAGGAACCCAAAATAGTGCTGCATTTATTAGACTTCTGCTATAACAGCACCCATCTTGGCCCGAGTATGGAAGAATACTTACTGGTAGAGAAGTTTATGAACCAGGACACTTAAGCTCTTAAAAAATGTTTGTGAATACTTAATCTCTCCCTTTCCCCATTGTATACTTATAGTGTTCTGAGACAGGATGCCAAAAAAAATATTAGAGGGGCATAGAGTGCTAGGCTTGGGAATGAGAGGTCCTGGGTTCAAATCTGGATTGAGATATTTCTATCTGTGTGACTCTGGCTAAGTTACTTAACTCCCATTGTTTAGCCCTTATAGCTCTTCTGCCTTGGAGCCAATACATAGTATTGATTCTGAGACAGAGGGTGAAGATTTTTTAAAAATAATTAGTTCAGTTTTAGACGTTTAGGCCTTTTCTGGCCTTTTCCTCCTCCCCATCCCCTACACTAATGTCTTTCCTCCGAGATTACCTTCCATTACCTGTATGTATCTTGTATTTTCCTAGTTATTTGCAAGTTGTCTCCTCATTAGAAGGTAAGCGTCTTAAGGTCAGGGATTGTTTTTGCTTTTTTCTTTATATCCTCAGAGCTTACTTAATACAGTGCCAGACCCATAGCAAACTCCTCCTAAATGCTTGTTGACTGAGTGGCATATACTGAGTCTGAGACATCTATAGGATATCAAGGGAGAGAGTGGGCAATTGGTGATTCAGAGACAGGACTTCTGGAGAAGGATAAGGGCTAGAGAGAAGAGTCATCTGCACAGAGATGGTCATGGAACCATGAAACTGATGAAATTATGGAGAGAGGATGGGAAGAGGAGAGGCCCTTGGACCCAGAGTGGCGTCTACCTCTGCAGAGGAAGATGAACAAGGTGATCATCCCCAAAGCAGAAGGGGTCAGATAGATATGAGGAGAACTAGAAGAAAATAGGGTCAGGAAAATGGCCTTGACCCATTGATGCCATTCTTAGGCAGGCAGTGGCACATAGTCTAGGGAGATCAAAGAGACTATAGAGGCAGAGGTGGAGGCATGGATTCTACCTAGACAGATGTGGTTCTAGAACAGGGTATTGTAACCTTGATGTGATTTCCCTTCTCTAGCCCCCTCCAATCTCTCTCTTTTTTTTTTCTGTGTGAGTATACATGTGTAAGGGGGCAGATGAATTGTGAGGTAGACTCTGTAGAGCTGTCTATAGTCTAAATTGGGGGGTCAGGGACCCAAATGCTAATTCAGGGCCAGGTTTCCCTCTTCAATGTCTTTTCTCATCACCCCTAACCTCACTTGCGTCTCTCTAATACAAGAAAGCTCCCATCTTACTAACATGTCAAATAATAATCACTGGCCAAGTGCCAAGCTCTATTGCCAGGTTGGAGGAGGACAGGGGTTAGCAATTTTGTTGTGATTTATTTGTGTCTACTCTTTATGATCCCATCTGGGTTTTCTTGGCAAAAGATACTAGAGTGGTTTGCTATATCCTTTTCCAGTTTATTTTTTGGATGAGGAAACTAAAGCAAATTGGGCAACGTGACTTGCTTAGATTCCCACAGCAAATAAGTGTCTGAGGCTTGATCTGAACTCAGGTCTTCTTGACTCCAGATCCAGCACTCTAGCCACTGCACCACCTAGATCTAGCAATAGTGATGGCAGAAAAAGAGATCCATTGGAATTTTTTTTAGATGCATAGAAAAGAACAGAACTTTAGAGGAAAGAGAACATGGGGCAGTTTTGAAATTAACATGTTGACTTGCTTGCTATTCAAGGTGTCCTAAAAGTCTTAATCTTGAAAATATTATAGTTTACTGCTACAGAGCAAAATAAGCAGAACTGGAAGAACATTATACACAATAACAGCAATATTGCAATGATTATCTGAGCAAACTTGGCTACTCTCAGTAATGCAATTATCTGGGTAAATCCTGAAAGCCTAATGACAATGCTATACACCTCTAGAGAAAGAACTGTTGGCATCATCTTTCACATCAGTGTATTTATGGTTTTATTTTGGGGTTTTGGTTGTGTATGACTTTAGTCTTACAACAATGACCAATATGGAAATGTTTTGCGTGACAATGAAAAGAAAAAAAAGATAGTAAAATTTAAAATTTCACAAAGACTTTTAGGACAAACCACATAGTTTTTAAAAGTAAATGCTATGAAATGGAGATTCACATTCAATGTTCTATTGTGTTTATAGGGATGTTCATTCTTTTCTGTGTAAGTTCAGAATAAAACTTCTAAACATTATTTTTAAAAGGCCAAAAACATTTATAAGTGAAAACATAAATATTCTTTATTTATAATACATTTCAAAAAAGATGCATGCTTTTATTTGTGTGTGCAGGCTTTCTTTCTTTCTTCTTCTTTTTTTTTTTAATAAACCCTTACCTTCCGTCTTAGAATCAATACTATGTTTTGGTTCTAAGGCAGAAGAGCAGTAAGGGCTATGCTTTCATTTTAACAAGCAAGTAATCAAATTGAATTGTTTTGTTCTCAAGTCCCTTTCTGAATTCCTTCTCCTCCCTCTTCAAGTATTTATCTGGTTTTGTTGTTGTTGCTATCATTTCCGCCATAGTCACAATGTTCTTTTTAACCATTCAACAAATATTTCTAAGTGTCTGCCATGTATCAGTCACTGTTTAATGGGAGCTCTAGATTCAAATGCCATGAATGAAATTATGCCTTGTGGCAAGGAACTTGCATTAAAAATTTTTTTAAATTAAATTTTAAAATTATTTAATTGATTAATTAAGAAAAATTTTCCATGGTTACATGATTCATGTTCTTTCCCTTTCCTCTCCCCCCCCCCCAATAGCCAATGCTCAATTCCACTGGATTTTACGTGTGTCATTGATCAAGACCTATTTCCAAATTATTGATATTTGCACTAGGGTGATTGTTTAGTCTATATCCCCATCAACTCATGTGATCAAGGAGTTCTTTTTCTTCTGCATTTCTATTCCCCTGGTTCTTCCTCTGGATGTGGATAGTGTTCCTTCTCATAAGTCCCTCAGAATTGTCTTGGATCATTGCATTGTTATCAGTAGAGAAGAAGGAACTTGCATTCTAACAGAGGAGAGAATAAAGATATGTAATTCTCTGAGTCTGTGTCCATATCCATTTACCTATCTACATACAGCTTTATCTAGACCTCTGATGCCAAAATTACCTCCATTATCTATATGTGTATGTATATTCATATGCGAGTGTGTTTATATATTTGTGCATATACACAAATTCAAATTCAAATAATTCAAATTCATACAAATTTGAACAAATTCAAATACATACAAAAGAGTTCAATATAAGGTAGCTTGTCTGGAAGGATACTAGGATTTAGGGAGGTCAGGAAGTCATCTTGGAGCTGGATACTGAGTCTGAGGTGAGAAAGGAGTGTATTTCAGGTGAGTGAGCCTGAGTAGGCAAAGGCACAATTCTGTTTCTTCACATCATATTTGCCATATTTCTTTGTAATCATATTTTTCATTCTACTGTCTTGTCAGTGTTCTGTTACATTAATTTCCCACAATTTATTTAGTCATTCCCCAATCGATGGGCAAAAGGGGTGTTTCCAGTTTTTTGTTGGTATGAAGTCATTGCAGAGTCACAGAATTGGAGAGTTAATTGGAAGGGACTGTGGTGGCTATGTAGTCCAATTCATACATTAAATGGATTCCCAATATTTATAAGATACCCTACAATGGCCATCTAGCCTTTGTCTGAAAATCTCCAAAGAGGTGATATCTAAGTGGTATATTTCAAAATGGGAAGATCTGAGTTGAAAACATGCCCAAGATCTGTGACCAGGTAAATCATTTAACTTTTCCCTCTCTCAGTTTCCCCATCTGTAAAATGGGATAATAATAGCATCTACCTGATAGGGTTGTTGTGAGGACCAAAACACACATACCACTTTTGCAGACCTTGAATTGCACTCTATAATGCTGTCTAGTATACTTTAAAGTGCATTAAATGCTAAATATTACTGTTATTACACCACCAGTACTCTCATTACACTTTTGTACAGCTGATATTATTAGATTACTGTTGTTGAAAAAATCTACCACAGCACAGGCATTAGAAACATTTAAAATCTAGGTTTTATTATGCTTAAGCTCAAGCTCAAGAGATAGAAGAATAACCCCAAAGACTGGGATTCTAACAAGGCTTTTTATAGACAAAGATGTCAGAGAGACAGAGAAATCATTTTTACATATAATTTAAAACACTTAGATAAATGCAATCATGTGTCCCTTAAGAAAAAACAAGACCTAGTTAAACAGACTCTATAGGTAAACAAAGTCAGGTCACAGATTAAGCTACATTTGGAGGGTTCACAATGGGCTAATTGAGAGGAAAGATTTACTTCCCTCAAAGATAACTATCAAGTCAGTGCTAGTTGGAATCTTTCTACAAATAAAGCAAGTTCAATTACTTTGTCAGGCCTTGGCTTCCTTTTTGGCTTCTTCCCTGAGGAATGTTTGAAGCCTTAAGTAAATTTTCACATCCCAAGGGACAGGTTTTAGCCAGCTCAATAACCTCCTAACAAGGAAAAATGGCCCTAACCCAAATAATACAAACAATAAAAGGAAATAAAAAATAAAAAATTCTCATAACAAGAAACTGGGGAAGGCTTCAGGCACCAAGTGACACATAAATAAGTCTTTTCTCCATCTTTGAAACATTCTTAAATTTAATTTTTTCAATTAATATTTATTTTTTCACTATTCTTTCCCCAATTAAACAACAACAAAAAGAAACAAAAGCCCTTAAAACAAGCATGAGTTTCCCTCAATGGCCAAGTCTAAAAAAATGTCTCCTACTAAATTTTAAGTCTGGCACCTTTCTGACAATAGGTGAGTAGCATGCTTTATCTTCAGTAGTCTGGACATATAGCTTGTCATTGCATCCATTAGAATTCTACAGTTTTTCAAAGTTCTTTTACTTTATAATATTGTCAGTGTATTAATTCTTCTTCTGTTTCTACTTAATTTCATTCTGCATCAGTTTACACAGATCCTCACAGTTTCCCTTAAAACTGTCTTTCATAATTTCTTTTAGCATAATAATATACCATTATATTCAGTTGTTTAGTCATTGCTCATTAGGTTGGCACCTTTTTTGTTTCCAGGTTTTTGTTACTTCAGAAAGAGCTGCTATAATGAATGATCCAGGACAATCCTGATGGACTTATGAGAAGGAATACTATCTACATCCAGAGAAAGAACCGTGGGAGCAGAAATACAGAAGGAAAACATTCAACTTATCACTTGTTTATGTGGGTATAGAATGTGGGGTTTTGGTTTTAAAAGATTATTATAAAAATGAATAATATGGAAATAGGTATTGAGTGATAATACGTGTAAAATCCAGAACTGCTTGTTGGCTTTCCAGAATGGTTAGTCCAATTCACACCTTCACCAACAACGCATTAATGTGTCTGATTTCCAGATAGACCTTCCAGATAAAGGCAAGCCATTAAGTAATTATTAAGCACTTACTATGTGTCAGGCAGTGTGCTAAGTGCCGGAAGTTCAAAGAAAGGCAAAAATGGCCCTTATTCTCAAGGAGTTCAAAATTGGACAAGGAGACAACATGCCAAAGACTTGGTGTGAGTAAGATATATAGGATAAGTTAGAGGTGATCTCAAGGAGGGAGCTAGCAGTAAGGGGGGCTGTGAAAAGCTTCTTGCAGAGAGTGAGATAGTAGCTGAGACCTGAAGGAAGACAGAGAAGCTAGAAGGCAAAGACAAGGCAGGAGAGCATACCACAAGTGGGAGATAGCCAGTGAAAGTACAGAGTTAGAAGGCAGTGTCTTGTGTAAGGAACAGCAAGGAGGGCAGCATCACTGGATGACAGAGTATGTAGAAGGGACTAAGTATAAGAGTAGAAAATAGGAAGGAACAGGTTATGAAAGGTGTTAAAAGACAAATGCGGGGGGGGGGGTAGCTGGGTGGCTCAGTGGATTGAGAGCCAGGCCTAGAGATGGGAGGTCCTGGGTTCAAATCTGACCTCAGACACCTCCCAGCTGTGTGACCCTGGACAAGTCACTTAACCCCCATTGTCTAGCCCTTACCTCTCTTCTGCCTTGGAGCCAATTCACAGTATTAACTCCAAGACAGAAGGTAAGGGTTTAAAAAAAAAAGACAAAAAGAGGACTAGAGGTAAAGGGAGTCACTAGGGAGAGGCTTAATGAAAGCAGATTTGCCAGCTGGCTATTGGAATAGTCCAGGTATGAAGTGAAGGGCCTTCACCAGGTTGGTGGCAGTGCTAGGGGAGAGAAGGAGGCATTCGCTAGATACTATGAAAGCAGACTCCAGGTAGGACTTGGTAACAGATTGGATGGGAGGAGGGAGAGAGAGAGAGAGAGAGAGAGAGAGAGAGAGAGAGAGAGAAAGGAGAAAGGAGAGGGGAAAGAGACAGGAAGAGAGAGAAAGAGAGAGAGAGAATAGCTGAAGACCAGACCTAGATAGTGAGACCCAGTGACTGGAAGGAAGTGATGTTCTTGATAATAAATAGGGAAGTTAGGGAGAAGGGAGGGTATGGAGAGAGATAATGAATTTTGTTATGGACATATTGAATTCAAGATGGGACAGATATCCAATAGACAAATACAAGACTGGAAATCATCAGAGAGGTTAGAACTGGATAAACAGATCAGAGAATCATTCCCATAGAGATTTTAATTGAATCAATGAGAGATGATGAAATCACAAAAAGAGACCCACAATTGAGCCTTGGGGGATACACATGGTTAGAGGGAATGACTTGGAATAAGATCCATTAAAGAAGAGTGACTATTGGAGAAGTGAAAAGACAACCAGGAGACAGCAGTGTTATGAAAACCTAGGGAGAAGAAAAGTATTAAGAAGAAGATGTTTGACAAGGTCAAAAGCTTCAGAGAGGTCAAGAAGGACGAAGATGGAGAAGAGTCAGCTTTGGAGGGAACAGTTTGAATTGACTGATGAGGTTGAAAGCCAGAATCCAATAGTTGTGATTTTTTTTGGTGTCATCTTTGATCATCTGATACATATGAAATATAACTTCAGAGTTGCTTTAATTTACATTTCTCTAATTATTAATTATATGAAGCATTTTTTTCTTTACAGTTATAGATAGCTTAGATTTCTTCCTTTGAAAACTGTCTGTCCATATTCATATTCTTTGACCATCATCTCAATGGATCTTGAAGAATGCCAGAGATTCTTAGAGGCAGAGATGAGAAGGATGAACATTATTCCAGGCACAGGGAAAAGCCATTGCAAAGGTATGGAGACAAGAGTTGGATCCTTTCCTATGTAGAAAAGCAAGTGGGCCAGTGTGACTAGACCATATATGTGTGTATAATGAAGTAGTATGTGAGAAGACTGGACAGGTAAGAGGATATCAAATTGTAAAAAGTTTCTAATGCCTAATGAGTTTATATTTGCTCTGTGGTGCATCACAGGCCAAGATGAACACTCGAGTGGAGGAAACCTAAAATAAGGCATCAAGATAGCATCTCCTCCATTTCCCCCCGGCTAATCTCTCCTACCCAGAGCTCCCCTCATACCAAGTAAAGTACTGCTCATCATTTCATTGTCCTCTCTTAAAAATCTCACTTTCCATATTAGAATGAACACTAAGAATTGGTTCTAAGGAAGAGGTGTGGTAAGGGTCAGGCAACTGAGGTTAAGGTTGAGGGTCACACAGCTAAGAAATATCTGAGCCCAGATTTTATCCCAGTAAATCCTGGCTTTCTATCCATCTAGCTGTTTAGCTGCCCCTTCTTTATAAAATAGTTTCACACCATTGCATTCTCTCTGCATCTAAATAGAAACACCTCGAGCAACCTCCCAGGTTGCTCCACTCATGCTGTCTTGCTTACCAAAAATTCAACATTATTAATAAATCTCTCTTTACTTTTAAGTTAAGTTTTGGAATCTTGCATTCTTGCAAAAGGTATCCTTCCTGAACCCCAGGGGTACACAGAGACCCCACAACATCTGGCACCCAATGTGTTTGATTACCCTGGATGGTCCACGAGGACACAGCTTCTCAGGTACGAAGGAGCCTTTCTTGGACTCCTGAAACTCCTGAAATCTTTTGAGTGACATCTTTGTGGGACCTCTTTTGTGCTCTCTCCCATCAGCCCCAGAAGTCAGTCTAGTCTGGCCACTGGTTCTGGGGTCTATAGGCTCCCCTTTTTCATACTAGAAGACATTCTGGTGAAGGGGAGACTCTCGTCTCACAAAACATGAGTGTTATAGGTCAGGCAAGCTCTGTGGATGCACAATTGTTGACCCTTGGTGTGGAATTGGCCATTCCGCATCAAAATGGGACAGAGACAGAGTATACCCCAAGATTCCCCTTTGGGGTATATACTTGAAAATTGGGAAAAATTGGATCTATACAACTTAGAAAAAGATTAAGTTATTTCTTTGTGTAATGTTAAATGGCCATGTTACACTCTTGATAAGCAGGAAGCATGGCCTATCCATGGCACCCCTAGCCTATGCCCAATTCTCCCTTATCTCAACTTCCCTAGCCACTCCCCTGCACAAAAGTGTCCAACAATCTCATCAGAAATCTGGGAGAAAGTACCTCCCATTGTCTGGGATCAAGGCAAAACTGGATAAGTCATTTATGAGAATCACTTAATGAAAAACCTCAAGCCTGATTCTCCCTATCCTCACAGGAAGCAATATCACATTTCCCCAGAGCCCAGAAAAGGATTACCTCTCATTGATAAATTCCTAGCCCATGGTCTCTTACCTTCCCTAGGAGAACAGGGCTACAAGGTGGACTCTGCCTCTAAAGCCCAACTGGTGTCCCAGTCTGTAACTCATTTGGGACACAGCCCCTCAAAAAAATTAGATTTGGTTATCCAAGGGTGGCTACCATACCTAAGATCAGTTTCTGCTACAGCCCAAATGGCAGAAGAGGCATCTAAAATAATTCTAGGCCAACCCCTAGAAATTCTGACCCCACATTGGGTCCTGAGTATTCTGGAGACTAAAGGCATGGATCACTAGAGGCCTTCTCACTAAATACCAAGCTCTCATGATTGCCCTAACCAGAATCAGCCCCTCTAGAGGCAAATCTAGGGCTGAGCCCATTTGAACAGTTGTATGAGATTGCTTTTCAAACCTCTGATGTTCTTTTAGATACAGAAATCTACAGCCTGGTTAGGTTTTCTAAGCAACTTGGCCTGATCTACCAGGTTTGGAGAGAATATGATAATCATATCCTTCCCAAGCCCTCAAGAGAAGATAAAGAGGAATCCTTCTACCCAGCCTGAACAGGAGATTTGGTATACCAGAAAACATGGAGTGGATCAAACCAGCTAACACCTCAATGGGAGGAGCCCCATCCAGTCATTCTATCCACCCCCTTCTTGTTATTTCAAATATCTCTTGTTCTAGCCATGACTATCCTTTTCTTACACTTTCTGTCTTTTTCTGTTTTTTGAATCATGCATGTCCAGCCACCTGGACAGATAATTCTCTGATTTGTACCCTTGTCACTTCTCTAGTTGCTTATAGGGTGAAAGCTCTCATTGGAGTCACTGAGATGCTATTAAAGCCCTGCAACCTTCCCAGCCTGAACCCCTGGACATTGCCTATAGCCAATGCCTCTGTCTCCTGACAATAGGCAGGGACAGCTCTACAACCACTCAGCTCTTAAGAAGCTACGGAAGACTGAGACCATAGCCCATTTTTCCCTTAGATATTTGGAGAGGGGGGAGATATCATGGGCATTGTACCCCCAGAAACTCAGACAAACTATTATCAGCAAAATTCCTTTGCTCCCTTACACCCTCTGACTCCCAACCCAAAACATCTGACCTTGAGAAGATTATCCTCCTTTGATTGTCCCATTGATTTGAGATGGACAAAGAGACACACCTCATCCATCTGTCTTCCAAATCATGAGAACCACCCCCATGCCTTCAGGAAACCTCTTCCCCTACCCCTTGCCCCAGAGTCAAGTCCTCCTTGCTGTAAAAGAATATAAAAACTCCAGAATGGAGGCATTCTGGGAACAACCTCTCCACTCATGCTATCTTGCTTGCCAAAAATTCAACATTACTAATAAATCTCTCTTTACCTTTAAGTTAAAAATAAATAAATAGAAATACCTCTCTACCTCTCCCAATCCCAATCCCAGTCCTAAAGCAGGAGAGGTTCATCCACCTAAAATAATAGCAGCAGCTAGCATTTACATTGTATTTAGGGTTTGCAAAGTGCTTTACATAGATTAATGATGTAAGTATTATTATTAGACCCAATTTACAGCTGAGAAAACTGAGACACAGAAGTTAAGTGATAGGCCCAGGCTCATACAGCTTTTTTCTCAAGGAAAGATTGGAACTGAAGTCTTTTGCACTCCACGTTCCATACTCTATCCTAATTGTACCACTTAGTTGCCTCAGTCCATCTATATACTCATCCATCCATCCATCCATCCATTCATGCATCCATACATCCATTCATATTCCATCCATCCATTCATCATTCATTCATCCATCATCCATCCATCCATCCATCCATCCATCCATCCATCCATCCATCCAGGATGTGTTGAGTACCTATGGAGAGAACCATGTGCCGAAACTTTAAGGATGACAGATAACTAACCTCACACAATCTGACAGCAGAAAGAAGACATGCAAAGCAATGTGTAATAGGAGTTGTAAGCTAAAAAATAACATCTCTGCTTGTGTTAGAACCTGATTTAACTCTGGACTTTAAGGAAAGAAAGCATCCTCGTCTGGGGTCCCAAACTGACCTCAGGGAAATACCAGCTAGCCAAAGTTCGCTCTGAGTTCTAGGGAGAATGTTGGTCAGATTGGAGACTGAAGTGGTCTCTTCTGGCCACCAGAGGGTGCGGTGCAGCGGGTTTGAGTCTAATGAGGAGGATCTCAGAACCTCAGCCTGTCACCAGAGAAGGAAGGGTTATTTATTCATCGGAACAAGTATCTTCAGCTTCTAACTGCCAGACCCTGAGTCTACAAATAGAATAACAGTCCCTGTCCTCAAGGGGTTTACATTCCATCGAGGGAAAACAGAATGTGCAAATATAAAATATATACAAGTAGATACAAGGTAATCTGGAGGGGGGCACTAGGAAGAGGGGGTAGGAATGGAGAAAGCTTTTGTAGAGCTAGTGGCTCTTGATCTGAGTTTTGAAAGAAGCTAGAAATTCTAAGATGGAAATGAGGAGGGAAGGAATTCCAGGCAAATCGAAAATGTATACTTTTGAGTACCTGTTAAACATCATTAGTCAACAAGCATTTTTTTAAAAGTCTTCAATGTACTTTACATTTTTTGTCTTAAAATTTATTTATTTAATTAATTAATTTAGAATATTTTCCCATGGTGACAAGATTCATGTTTTTTCTTTCCCCTCCCCTCACTCTCTCTCATAGCCAATGCACAATTCCACTGGATTTTACATGTGTCATTGATCCAGACCTATTTCCATATTATTAATATTTGCACTTGGGTGATCTTTTAAGAGTCTACATCCCCAATCATATCCCCATTGACTCATGTGATCAGGCAGTTGTTTTTCTTCTGTGTTTCTACTCCCACAGTTCTTCCTCTGGATGTGGATAGTGTTCTTTCTCATAAGTCCCTCAGAATTGTCCTGGATCATTGCATTGCTGCCAGTAGAGAAGTCCATTACATTTGATTGTGCCACAGCATATCAGTCTCTGTGTATAATGTTCTTCTGGTTCTGTCAACAAGTATTTATTAAGCACTCAATGTGTGCCAAGGTATGGGATGAGGATACAAGGATAGGGAGAAAACAGCCTATGCTCTTATGGAATTCAGTCTAATGGGGATCAATATGAAATCAACTCCATTTAGGGATAGCTAGGTGGCACAGTGTCCAAGACTAAAGTCCTGGGTTCAAATCTAACTTCAGACACTGCCTAGCTGTGTGACCCTAGGAAAGTCACTTAACTCCCATTGTCTAGCCCTTACCACTCTTCTGCTTTGGAACCAATATACCAGTGATGGTGAACCTTTTAGAGACGGAGTGCCAGGCTCTGCCCTTACCCCCCAGAGTGAGTGTTGTGCCCAGCCCCTCCAGAGACCATGTGCTGGTGCCCTCCCCTTACCCCATACAAGGGAGGGAGGAAGCACTCCTATTGGGCTGCTGAGTAGAGGGGCAGGTGATGTGAAAAAATGTTGTTAGGCATGGTGGAGAGGGAGAGGGGAGCAGCTCCACCCAAGTCCCTCTGCCTTTCTAGTAATAAACTCTGGGGGAGAGGGGGAGGCAACTGAGTGCCCACAGAGAACACTCTACATGCCATCTTTGGCACCTGTGTCATAGTTTCACCATCACTGCAATACATAATATTGATTCTAAGATGGAAGGTAAAGGTTTAAAAAAAAACAACCAACAATTCCCTTCAAATTAGCTATAGACAGGACAAAATTTAGATAATCATCAGAGAGAAAGTACTAGCACTAAGAAAATCAGGAAAGACTTCTGAGAAGATAGGATTTTAGCTGGTACCTGAAAGAATCCAGGGTAGTTAGGAGGTGGAGATAAGGAGGGAAGAGTATTCTAGGCATTATGGAGAGTCACTGAGTCAAGAGATGCAATGTCTTATGTGGGGAATAGCAAGGAAGCTATTGTCGCTGTACTGAAGAGTATGTGTGACAGGCACTAAGTTTGAAATGGGGAAGGATCAATTTAATGCTATACAAAAAAGTGGAAATTCTGAACCTTACAGTAGCATCATTTATGGAGAGTGAGGCCATCAGTTTCCTCTCTCAGGAGGAAAGAGACTTTACCAATATCCTAGGATTCATAAATAGCAGAGCCTGAACTCAAACCTCTTTTGTCTTACTCTCCATCATTTTCATTAGCTTTCACACTGGATTCCCTATACTCCCAGCTCCTACCTAGAACCTCTTTAACCTCAGGCTGCCAGACCTCCTTGGATGATGGGGAGGAGGACAGAGGGAAAGGGTAGTGAGCTAATTGGGTACTGCCCAAACCTTTTTCTCCTGGAAGCCAACTCTCCACATCCAACTAGAGAGATCTCCATGGGGAGAAGGAAAGTAACTTTTAATTGAATCAGGTAGTATTTTTTTGTCCTCTGTCAGACAAACTTGTATTTTCTCTATTTCTTCTCAGTCTGTGTCTCTCCCCATTACTTTGTCTTGTTACTTATCTTCTTTCTTTCAATTTTCCCTTTTTTACTCTCCCTCCTTGCTTCTCTTGCTTTTTCTGTCTCTAATTGTCCCATTTCTTTTTTGTTTCTCTACTTCTTATCTCATCTTTCTCTATTGTCCCCTTTGTTTCTCTTTTTTATAGAGTTCTTTTATTTATTGCCTTAGGGAAGTGATTGCCTTGTTCCAGACCCCAATTTTTCTCAGATATAAAACAAGGATCTTGGACTAGATGATGTTCAAGATTCCATTTCAGTTCTAAATTCAATAACGTCATGATTTTTCTCTCTGCACCACTCTTCCCATTTCTTTGACTTTCTATCTCTCTCTTCTATCTCCCTTTGTCTCACTCACTAATTCCCCCCCTCCCCCTTTCCTTTAAACTCTAATTTGAGTTCACTTCATTCCTCAGGTTTGTGAAGAGTGAATCAAAATCTCTTTATCTATCAATCAGCAACTTTTAAGTTAATCAATCAAAAACTTAAGTACCCCTACCTGTACCTTACCAAGTATGAGAGTTCACAAGTCACTTGTTTGAGTGCCTGACAACTCCAGAAGCCACTGCCCTGCCCCTGGACAGTGCTAGGCAAATTGAAAGACTGATTGGTTCCTGTGGAATAGACATAGAAAAGGGACTATAAAAAGTCCTGAACTTCCTGTCCAAGGGTCTTCTTTGGAGTTCATCTTTGGAGACTCTGCATTGGTGAGCTGAACTGAAGGAGGAGACTCTTTCTCTGGATCCTGTGTTGGCCTGCTGGGTTAGTAGCCAGCCTACCTTTCCTGGCATTTGGAGAGATTAGTTCTGGAGATTCCTGCCTTGGCTTTGGAGGAGGCTGCATTGGTAGAACCTTGGCTGAAGACACCACTGGGACTTCTGGCTGAGGATTTTCCCATGGAGACAGAGTCTTAGGGAAGCCCTGCTGGGGCTGAGCCTAGCTTCTCAGGAGAAGGACTGGTAGGCTTATTACAATCTGTCTCTTTATCTACATTTTTCCACGATAACTCTTTCCACCTCTGTAAATAAAGCTGCTAAAAGTCATTTTGACTTAAGCTATAATATTTTTAAATCGGTGACCACAATATTACTTTAGAACATTCATATTAGCATAAAAACTTAAATTTAAACTCTTAGATTCCCTCTTTCTTCTCCAAATCCAAAGCAAAAGTCAGCCTATGACAAAGTCCAGTATGAGAGTTCAGTTTAGAGATCCCAGAATCTCCTTAGAGATCTATTTTTTAAAATGTCATTTTGTTATTATTTTTAAAAAATATTTTTCCATGTTTCCATGATTCATATTCTCTTCCTCTCCTTTCCCTTCCCCCTTCTTGGAGCTGACAAGCAATTCCACTGGGTTATATTATCATTCAAAACCCATTTACATATTCATTTTTATAATAGAGTAATCTTTTAAAACCAAAAACCCAAATCATGTACCCATATAAACAAGTGATAAGTCATATGTTTTTCTTCTACATTTCTACTCCCATAATTCTTTCTCCAGATGTGGATAGCATTCTTTCCCATAAGTACCTCAGGATTGTCCTGGATCGTTGCATTGCTTTTAGTAGCGAAGATTATTGTATTTGATTGTCCCACAATGTTTTGGTTATTGTCTATAAGGTTATCCTGGTTCTGCTCATTTCACTCTGCATCAATTCATGGAGGTCTTTCCAGTCCTCAGAGATCTTTTTAAGAAGATATTTTCTTTCTTTCCTCAATTACATGAAAAAAACATTTTTTTAACCTTCATTTTTTTAGAAGTTTTAGTCAAATTCCGTCTCACTGCTTCTCCCTTTCCTGAGATGGTGAGTAATTTGATATAGGTTTTACATATGTTATAGTATAAAACAACTTTTCATATTAGTCCCTTTCTGAAAAAGAATTCCAACAAAAAAAAGAAAAGTGAAAAAACAAAGTGAAATATAACGTGTCTTGTTCTGCATTCGGATTCCGTCAGTTCTTTCTCTGGAGATGGATGGCATTTTTCATTGTGACTCCTTAGAGGTTTCTTAGATCACTGTATTGCTAGGACTAGCTAAGTCATTCATAAAGGTGCATCATAAAATAAATATTGCTATTACTGTGTACAGTGTTCTGGTTCTGCTGTATTCACTTTGCATCAGTTCATATAGGTCTTTCCAAGCATTTCTTAAATCATCCTTCTCATCATTTCTTATTACACAACACAGTAGTATTCCATTCAAGGCTATACCATATATCACAACCAGGAGATCATCGTACACAGTAACTGAAACATTGTGGGATGATCATATGTGATTGACTTTGCTACTAATAGCAATGAAATGATCCAGGACGACCTGAGGGACTTATGAGAAAGAACACTCTCCACAATGAGAGAAAGAACTAGGGGAGTAGAAATGCAGAAGGAAAACATGATTTATTACTTGTTTATATGGATACTGGATGTGGGGTTTTGGTTTTCAAAAGAATATTACAAAAATGAATAATATAGAAATAGGTATTGAGTGATAATACATGTCATGTATAATTCAGTGGAATTGCTTGTTGGCTCCAGGAGGGGGGCAGGAAAAGGGAAGGGAAAAAACATGAATCATGTAATCATGAAAAATATACTTTAAATAACTTAAAAAGAAACAAAAGCAATATCACTTGTTCAGCTATTCCCCAGTTGTTGGACATCCCTTCAGTTTCCAATTCTTTTCCACCACAAAAAGAGCTGCTATAAATATTTTTGTACAAAAAAGTCCCTTCCCCTTTTAAAAAAAATCTCTTTGGAATATAGACCTAGTAGTGGTAGTGCTGGATTATAATTTTATAGCCCTTTGGGCCTAGTTCCAAATCCATCTCCAGAATGGTTAGATTAGCTCACAATTCCACCAATAGTGCAGTAGTGTCCCAATTTTTCCTCACCTCCTCAGGGATCCTGACAGCCCTCAGATGAGCCATATAGGCAATAGTGAATTTCAGGATTCTTGGGAAGGAAAACTGAAAGACCACTGACAGTTGCCAGATAATTTTATCCAAAGGATATGTTGGGCAATTCAGGCACTCGGAGATAGTGGAGGAAGCTCTGGCCAGCTGTCTTCTTAGTATAATCATTTGGGGCTTGCTTCCTTTGGGTAAGCACAGGATGCAATAGAGAATGTCCCAAGGCTTGTCAAACACTAGTATCCATTTCTGTTGTTTTATGGGGGCATGAATGATACTGCCTGAAGGGGAGCCGAAAACATTGCTAGACCTTGGGAGTATAAGTGGTATTTTTGTTGTTGTAGCCTACTAAAAGCAAACCTCTCAAAAGGATAAAGCACATTTGGGAAATAAACAGTAGGTTAAGAAAATGGTGTCTACAAGTAAAACCCAGTGGAATTGTGCATCAGCTATGGGGGTAGGGGGGAAGGGGAAGGAGGAGGGGAGGGAAAGAACACGAATCATGTAACTATGGAAAAATAGTCTAAATTAATTAAATAAATAAAAAATTTCAACTAAAAAAATAAAATAAATAAAGAGAAAATGGTGTCTAGGGGCAGCTAGGTGACTTAGTGGATAGAGGGGCAGACTTGGAGTTGGAGGGACCTGGGTTCAAATCACCTCAGACATTTTCTAGATGTGTGACCTTGGGCAAGTCACTTAACCTCATTTGTCTAGTCCTCTTAGAGTTGCTACTAGGACAGAAAGCAAGGGTTTAAACAAAGAAAAAGAAAATGATGTCTAGTTCTCTCGGTAGAGAGGTAGGGAACTATTGGTTTGGATTTTGCTTTCTGACAAAATTTCTGACAAAATGCCTGAGTTAGTCAATAAGCATTTATTGAGCATCTATTATGTGCCAGGCACTGTGCTAAGCATTGGAAATACAAATAGGAAAAAGACACTCTTTACCCTCAAGGATCTTACAGTCTAATGAGGAGAGTTGACACACAAAAAGAAAGTGAAAAGAGGAATACTGGGAAAGGGGAGAAGCAGGCAGAGAAGGTGTGTGGGGCATGATGGACAAGTCTAAAGGCAGGCCTTGGAGTAGGAAATGAAGAGATTATTGGCCTGGGTGTCCTCCTTAAATGGAGACTCTGGGAGGAGCCCTTTAGCTTTCAATCAGAGGGAGAAGCCTTAGGGGCACAGAGAACTGATGACATGGATTGAAGGCCTGAAGTGATCTTCTAGGACAGTGATGGTGAACCTTTTAGACACTGCATACCATGCCCTACCCCCTCCAACCAAATGTCCCCTCCCCCACCTTACCCCAGACAGGGGTGGAAAAAGGGTTGGCCCAGGTGTTCTGCTCAGCAGAAGGAGTAACTCCACCTGAGACCCTCTGTCTTTCTACTGACTAACTCTGGTGGGCAACAGTGCATGTGCTGACAAAGAGGTCTCTGCATGCCATCTTGGGCACACATGCCATAGGTTCACCATCTTGGTTCTGGGATGAAGAAATTACTAGTCCATAATGGAGTCCAGAGGAAAGCAGCTGAGTTGGAAAAGAAGAAATGATTAGATTTGCTTAATTGCTTTTCTTTGCTAGAAGGGAAAATTTGGGGTGGTGGTAGTAATAGTATATGGGGAAATAGGGGCAACTAGTGACTTAATGGATATATAGCCAAATGTGGAGACAAGAGAACCTGGGTTTAACATCTGGACTCAGACACTTCCAAGTTGTGGGATTGCTAGCTTTTACCACTCTTCTGACTTGAAACTGATACTTAAGAAAGAAAGGAAGAAAGCAAGAGAGAAAAAGAAGGAAGGGAGGGAGAGAGAGAGCAACCAACCAAAAAAGAACAAGCAAGGAAGTAAGCAAGAAAGAAAGAAGGAAAAAAGGAAAGAAGAAAGGAAGGAAGGAAGAAGATAGAAGGAAAGAGAAAAAAAGAAAGGGAAAGAAATTGGTAGAAGAGCCAGGTCCAGAGAATAATAGTTCAAAGTCAATATGGAAGGAATTTTTTAGTGGAGTGCCCCAGGGAGCTAACCTTACCACCGTCCTCCACCTCCAACTGTATTTAACACTTTTGTCAATGAATAAATAAACTTGAATAAATGGCACGTTTACTTAATTTTTTAATGACACTAAGCTAGGTATATCTAACACATTGGATGACAGAGTCAGGATCCAAAAATATCTCAACAGCCAAGAACATTGGACTAAATCAACTAAGGTTAATTTTAGCAGGAATAAAAGTGAAGTTTTAGTTTTGAGCTTAAAAAAATGAATGCCACACATACAAAATGGGGTACACATGTGGCTAGATTGTCTGGAAAAGATCTTGAGGTTGTTTGTGAACTTCAAGCTCATTAAGGGTCAGTTGTGTGCTATGGCAAGCAAGCACAAGAACTAATTTGATCTTAATCTGCATTCAGAGGTGACATAGTTCCCAGGATTTCAGTGGTGAGGATAGTCCTAGATTCTCATCTGGTACCTGGAGGATTGTGTCCATTCTGGATATTACATTTTAGGAAAGTTATTGATGAGGAGGGCATCGTGAGGGAGATAAACAAGATGGTGAGGGGCCTCATCAGAATGTCATATGAAGATCCTTGGACAGCACTAGGGACACTTGAGGGCAGCTAAGTAGCACAGTGAATAGAGTGCTCAAGAAGACTCATTTTCCTGAGTTTAAATCTGGCCTTAGTAGCAGAGTTAAGTGACTTGCCCAAGGTCACATTGCTAATGTCTTGTGGATACATTGTACCACCTAACTGCTACCATTTTGTGACATACAACTGCCTCTTCTTCTCCTCTACCACCTCCTCCTCCTCCTTCCCCTTCTTCTTCCTCTTCTTCCTTCTCCTCTTCTTCCTCTTCCTCCTTAGGACTGGGCAATTGATTTGAACCCAGGAACTCCTATCTCTAGGTTTGGTTCTCTATCTACTGAACCACCTAGTTTCTCCTCCCTTTCCAGTCTTCTTATTCCTTACATCCTACCTGTCCCTCCTCGTTTACTCTTCAGCCCAGTGACACTAATATCCTGGCTATTCCTCATGCTAGACGTGCCATCTCCTGACTTGGAGCATTTTTATTGGCTGTCTTCTCTGCCTGGAATGCTCTCTCTCCTCTTCCCCATCTTCTGACTCCCTTCAAGTCCCAGGTGGAATCCTACTTCTTCAGGAAGCCCTTCCCAATCTGACTAAATGCTCAGGCTTTCCCTAGGATGATTTCCTTTTTATCCTGCATATAGCTGGTTTATATATTATCTCCCCCTTTAGATTGTAAATATCTCAAAGGCAGAGATTGTCTTCTTCCTTTCTTTTTTTAATCCCAGTGCTTAGCCTAGTGCCTGGCATATAATTAGTACTTAATAAATGTTTATTGACCTGACCAATCTAGAGAGAATCCTTCCATTTGAATCCCAGAAGCAGCAAGATAGCAAGCAGTGTGATTAGAGTTCTGGAACTAGAGCCAGGAAGTATTGAGTTGAAATCTGGTCTCAGATATTTTACTATCTTTGTATCCTGGGCAATTCATACAATCTTTATCTGCCTTAGTTTTCTCATCTGTAAAATGGAGATAATAATAGCACCTACCTCCCAGGGTTGTTGTGAGCATCAAGTGAGATAATATTTGTAAAGCCCATGGCACATAGGAGTCATTTAATAAATCTCCCTGTCCTTTCTTTCCTTCTATTGCAGTGGCAAACATCATTAGAGGCTAAAATGCCTACCAAGTGGTTGCTTAGGAGCTTTTCCAAAAAATAAACGATTTTTGCTCAAATCAAATTCAAGGTCAATCAAAGTCTGAATTATCAGCAGGAACACTGTCTGCTTTTTTTCCAGAAAGTGACAGAGGGACTTATTTTTTTCCCTACATTAAGTGAAATACGTTCTGTGTTTGATGCATAAGGACCATCATCTGTAATTTATAGACCAGCTATTCCATGGGACACCAAGAATTCAAGTTCAGTTCAATTCAATAAAACTTTTATTAAGTTCGAATAATGTTCCAGGCACCAGGTTAAGTGTTAGGATTAACTTGACAATGGTACACAATCTATTTATTTCAGGGGCAGAACTTGAACCCTGGTCTTCCTGATTCTAGGACCAGCTATTTATTCACCATACCGCTTCTGCCTCAGTTTATGTGATTATGTCACTTAGATGACAACACTGATGCATGAGATCATAGATTCAGAGCTGGAAGAGATCACAGAGACCATCTAGTTCAATTTCTTTATTTTACTAGGGACCTTTTTAACCTTTATTTTCTGTCTTAGTAACAACTCTTAAGTCACAAGGACAAGGGTTAGGCAATGGGGGTTAAGTGACTTACCCAGGATCACACAGCTAGGAAGTATCTAAGACTAGATTTGAACCCAGGACCTCCTGATTCCAGTGTTCTATCCACTGAACCCCCTAGCTGCCCCTATTCTTTTTTTTAATTTAATTGTTTTATTTTGTTTTTTTTTTCACTACCTAAATTTCCCACTAATCGCTCTTCCTACTCTTTCTTAGAGAGCCATCCCTCAAAATAAAGAATAAAAAAGAAAAAGAAAAAAATCAAAATTGAAAAGTCATATCCTAGATCAAATTACTTAGCCCCCCTCCCCTCCTCTTTCTCCTCCTCCTCCTTTTCTTTCTCCTCCTTCTACTCCCTTTTCCCTCCTCCTCCTCTTTCTCTTCCTCCTTCTCCTCTTCCTCCCCCTCTTCCTGTTCTTCCTCCTCCTTCTCCTCTTCATCTTCCTCCTCCTTCTCCTTCTCCTTTTCCTCCTCCTCCTCCTCTTTTTCCTCTTCCTCCTCCTTTTCTTCCTTCTCTTCCTCCTCCTCTTCTTCCTCCTCCTTCTCCTCTTCCTCCTCCTTCTTTTCCTCTTCTTCCTCCTCCTCCTCCTTCTCCTCTTCTCCCCCCTCCTCCTCATTCTTTTTCTTCCTCTCATTTCCAGTTCTTACCTCTGCTATCTAGCTTCCTTGACTTCCTTCTGGACTCTGCTCAAATCCTACCTTTCTCCAGGGGGCATTTCCTGATTCCTCCCCACTGCATCCCCTAGCAAGTTTCTTGAGTCATTCCTTCTGAGATCACCTCCATCTACTCGGTATTTTCCTTGTGTGTATGTAAGTTCTTTCCAGGTCTCTCTCCTCCCTTCCCCACCTCCCATCATTAGACTATTGTAAGCTCCTTGAGGGTAGCAACTGTTTTTGCCCTTTTTGAATCTCTAAGGATTGGCCGGGTGCTCTGTACACAGTAATTGATTAATAAATGTTTGTCGACTGACTGATGCACCACAACAACCGGATTGGGTGCCTACCTTGGAACATCATCATATGTTCAGAGCTAGAAGAAACCTTGGAGCAAAATGACAGATCACATTATACCGTATTTTAAGTTTTGCAGAAGACTTTTTTATATCTTATGTTATTTGAGCTTTCACCTTATCTTCATTTACTAAGCCTTTCAGGCATCTCACCATATAAATATCCTTCTCACATCTGTCTAATTTAAGCCCCTTCCCATATGTGCTGATCTCCCCTTTTAGAATGTAAGGGGGGCAGCTGAGTGGTTCAGTGGATTGAGAGTCAGGCCCAGAGATGGGAGGTCCTGGGTTCAAAGCTGGCCTCAGATACTTCCTAGCTGTGTGACCCTGGGCAAGTCACCTACCCTCCATTGCCTCTCCCTTACCTCTTCTGCCTTAAAACCAAAACCCAGTATTGATTCTAAGATGGAAGGTAAGGGTTTAAAAAAAAAATAAGGACACAGAGGCAGCTACATAGCACAGTGGATAGAGTTCCAGACCTGGAATAGGGAGGACCTGGGTTCAAATCTGACCTTAGATACTTCCTAGCCATGTGACCCTAGGTAAGTCATTTAACTTCAACTGACTAGGCCTTACTCTTCTGTGTTAGTGGTGTTATTAGGATGGAAAGTAATGGTTTAAATATATAAATATATTATATATATGGCTTAAGTGGCACATATATCTATACACATACATATATATTTAAAGAATGTAAAGTCCCTGAGGGCAGGTACTATCTTGCTTGCTTGTATTTATAGCTCAGCAAACAGCATAGTAACTGACACAGAGTAAATATTTAATAATTCTTTTTCTTATTCATTTGTTCAGTCCTCATAACAGTTTTGTGTCCTATGATTATTCCCAGTTTATAGATAAAGAAACTGAGGCCCAGAAAGGTTAAGTGATTTTCCTAAAGTCACATAAAAGGTATCAGAGGCAAGACTTGAATTTGGGTCTTCCTGACTAAGTTTACCACTCAGTTACTTAACTCAGTCACCTGTTAAGTCAGAGAAGGGCCACGTCTCTGCCTGAACCTGAACCCCTTCCTTGGTCCAGTCCCTCACGCCAGCCACCTAACTGCCCCGGGGTGATACAACAAGGGTATGAAGTTGGGAAAGATCAGAAAAGTCTTAGAGAAGCAGCATAATGAAATGGAAAGCTTCAGAGACCATATTTCAAATCCCTGCTCTGCCACTTCACAGCTATGTGACTTTGGGTACGCCCAATAGGGGCTGTTAGGTAGGGCAGTGGATAGAGTACCAGGTCTGGAGGCAGGAAGACTTATCTTCCCATGTTCAAAGGTGAACTCAGACACTTAGCTACTGTGTGACTCTGGGCAAGTCACTTGACCATGTTTGCCTCAGTTTCCTCATCTGTAAAATGAGTTGGAGAAGGAAATGACCAACCAGACAAGAAAACCCTCAAAATGACTAAACAACAAGTTCATTAGCCTTTCTGGGCTTCATTTTACTCTTCTATAAAACGAGGGTCCAACATGATATGACTTCTGAGTTTCTTCCAGCTCTGTCTGTGACCCTATGAATAATGAAGGAGACCAAAACTCCATGGAAATGAAACGATAAATGAAGATACTGTTATGATATGTTTGAGCTCTTTTTTTTTTTCAGAGACCCCTGACCTAGATTCAAAGGAAATGAGTTTAGTCACTACCAAGGGAGCCCAGAACCACAGCCCAGCCTGTCTTGCAAAAGCAGAGTCTTCAGCTGCATTAGTGTCTGGTTCTGCGTATTTGCGAAAACTGTAAGACTTCAAGTTTTGAGGACTGTTTGCTCATCATCAACTTTTTTGTGGTTTTTGGGTTTAAATGCCTAATTGCAAACGTCCGTCCCTGAAGCTCTGAGGTTAGGCTCTCTCTGCTCCACTTGCAAGCCCAACTCAGATCATAAATGCCTTCTCTGTCTTTATCCTGTATTGTGGGCTCTGTTTTCTGCCTGGTCCCTTTAGCAGGTCTTTCCCTAATGCCTGTGCTGTGGGGGTTTATAATTGGTGTCAAAAGTGGGATTGGATGGAAGAGAGGACAGTTAGCTCCTAAGGAGACAGATTGAGGACTGGTCCCCAGCCTCTGGCACGGTGGGTTTAGTTATTCCTTTCCCTGCTCCAATCCCTGGACTCCCACCGTGGTTGAACCCTGCCTTTCTGAATTCCTAGGGATCCAGGCAGGGGTGCTCTCGCTTTCTCACGCTCCTCGGCTTCCTGGGTTCTCTGAATGTCTTCTCTGAAGAGCTGCTGGTTTCTCTGTTACTCCTCTGGAAGCCCTCTGTTAATAATCATGGGTAATAATATTTCACAGGCTGCAAAAGGGGGACAGATGACAATCCACCCCGAACACTGGCAGCCTTTCAAATGGCCTGTAAATATGGGATGGATTGCTGTTGGTTCAGTGCTAAGGGGTTAGACCTCATCACAGATGATTCTAGGCTCTGTTGACCTCAGTGGGGAACATCTGATAGGGATCAACTTCAGGTCCTTAGGCATAAATTGGCTGACCCCAAAAGAAAAACAAATTTTCTAAATGGGATGACTATTATAAATGGCTTTTAGAAGCCTCTGGATGAGATCATAAGTCACACCTAGAATCAGTCAAGAAACAGGTCAAAAAGGACGTCTAAACCCAGGTTATCTTTATGCTACAAGATTTCTAGCCGAGCTATGAGACCTCCAAAGCTGTGGAGGCTCCTATTGGCCCCTTGCAGAAACATTCATTCCTTTACTCCTCATTGCCCGAAACTGATCATATTAAAACCAAACAAACCGTCATAGAAGAGGGGGAGATCCAGACCACCCCTGCTTATTCCTATACTCTCTGGACTCATGCCAAGCTTCAGGTCATTGGCAAAGACTTCCATGACCCTTGAGAAGACCCCATTGGGTCTGCCTGTTGGTTTTAGGTCACTTTTTTTTTTAAGCCTTACCTTCTGTCTTGGAGTCAATACTGTGTATTGGCTCCAAGGGCTAGGCAATGGGGATCAAGTGACTTGCCCAGGGTCACACAGCTGGGAAGTGTCTGAGGTCAGATTTGAATCTAGGACCTCCCGTCTCTAGGCCTGACTCTCAATCCACTGAGCTATCCAGCTGCCCCCTAGGTCACTCTTTATTCATATGTCTGATATATCTGATCTCTACCAACAGGTTCAGATCCTTGTTGGGCCTGGGAAAGCCAAGCACTGGTGTCAAGTCAGCCTTGCTGGACCCCAAGAAATAACAGAAATGGATTAGGAATCTGAAAACAAAAGCCGTGATCATGATAATTTGATCCTGACTATAGGGGGGAAGGTTCAGATAGCTATCCCTGAGGTTTTCCTCATCCCATTAATTTTTACCAAAATCTGTAACACTAAACAGAAACCCAATGAGCCCATTTATGATTTTTACAATCGGTTTGTCTAGGGGTTTGGTGCAAACTCTGGCATGAAGCATGACAACTTTGCTAGCCACAGACAGTTTCACTCCACTTGTAGTCAACCTTAACCCTCTAATCTCTAAACAGATTAAATTTAACCTCTTAGATGGGCAGACCACTGAGATTTCCATTTTCCTAGGAGCAGCGCCCATATTCCCTGATGTCCTCAGGGAAGACCTCCATGATAAAAAGTACAAGATCCTTAAGCCATTGGCTCAAATACAAAATCACCAGAATCAAAGTCCCACTAAAACCCAAAGGCAACCTTCAGCCCCTCTTGGACCCAAATCTAATTGAAAACCTGGAATATGCCATTGTTGCTTAAAAGCCAGGCCATTATAAAGTGAGTGTAGGCTCCTTTCCTGTTTCAAAGCCTTCCTTAGTTTTTCTCCAAAAGGGCATATACCCTCCTCACCCTTCAAGATTCATATGCCTCTGGTGAGACATCATCTGATATTCGCAGCTCTCTTCTCCCTGGTGATTGAGGCTTCCACTGCGGATGATGTCCCCCTTTCTCTATGGGCAACTAATCCCTCCAACATTGGCCTTGTCAGCTGTGTGTCTGACATCATTGTACCAGTCTACCTTGCCAAACTCCTCTGACCTTGTGCCAATACCCACCCCCTTACCCCTGAGGCTGTCTAAGGAGTCCATCCCTAATCAATGCTTATTTATCCAAAGGATTGATCATCCCTTGCAACTTCCCCTGTCACACCCCTATCTTTCTATCCACAAGCCTGGTAGTGATGGATGGTGATTGGTTCATGAACTCTGAGCCATTAATGCTATCACAATTCCCCATAACCCTGTTGTCCCTAATCCCAACACTTTACCCAACCTCCTTCTTCTGTGGTCCACGCATTTCACCATGGTTGACCCTTAGAGTGCCTTTTTCTCTATCTCTGTTGCCCTTGAAAACCAGTATCTTTTTGCCTTCACTAGGGAAGGTCATCTCTATACTTGGGCTAAATTCCCCAGGGATTTACCAAATTCCCTTTATATTTCTCATAAATTCTAAAACAGGATCTGTCATCTGTAGTGTTTAAGGACTCTGTTTTATTCCAATGTGGATGGCTTTTTCTGATGTTCCCCTGATTTTGATACCTCTGACTGTGATTCTGTGTCTTTTTTTTTTAAAACCCTTACCTTCCATCTTGGAGTCAATACTGTGTATTGGCTCCAAGGCAGAAGAGTGGTAAGGGCTAGGCAATGGGGGTCAAGTGACTTGCCCAGGGTCACACAGCTAGGAAGTGTCTGAGACCAGATTTAAACCTAGGACCTCCCATCTCTAGGCCTGGCTCTCAATCCACTGAGCTACCCAGATGCCCCCTACTCTTTCCTGCTCCCATGTATCTTTTAACTGAACTTGCTACCCAAAGTTCTAAGCACTCCAGAGCCAAGTTGTAGTTTGTTATCCCCTCTGTCAAGTTCTTTTGTAAGAGTTAAAATAGTTGGTTGTCATAAATTGTAATAATTAAAATAGTGGAAGATATAAATTGTAGTAGATAAAAGAGTTGGAGCCTTAAATTGTGACCGCAGAAAATATGGTTCAAGACAGTGTCTTGTTTTAAATCAAATATAAGGTGGCCGCTAGAGAAATATTCCCAATTATGAAATATACCCAAGTTAACTGGGTTTTATAGAGATTTTAATTAATTAATACAAATGAGGAATTAAAGAAAGAGAGAAAGAGAGAAAAAGGAAATAATGAGAAAAGGGCTATACCAGCCTAGGCTGGCATGAGCCAGCCTAGGAAGAGAGGGATCAGTTAGTCTTTTATCACTCACCACAAGATCTGTCCAAGCAGGGATTCAGAGGGACAGAGTCTCCTCAGAGGGAGTTCCAGCCAGAGTCAGCCTCCCTCACACTGTCTTAAAGAGACTGTCTCAAGAGACTGTTTTCACTCTCAGATTTTCATCTCCTTATAAAGGGAATTTTCTCCTATGTCACCTCCCCTAAGTTCTCCCATCTACCAATCACAGTAGACGTTTTTTCAAAGGACAGACCATTCTTAGTTCACACCTGAGTAGACTAATCTTTTGAGTAATTCACACCTGAGTAGACTAGAATCTCTGAGTATGTTCTCACCTCTTTGCTCCTTGTAAGTTCACAAGTTGCCTGACCTTTATAGGTATTTAGCACCCTTTTGTATTATATCCCAAAATAGGCACAGCTTAAGAACTTTTTGCCTTATTATAAGTATGGGTTTAAGTATCTTTCATTGTTTAGCAAGGAGTTTACAACTTTATCTTCCCCTAAGGCACGCTTAAGTATGGCGAAGTAGAGTTCTCACATTCCTGATCAAGTACCTTCACTGTCCAAATGGGGAGTGGTCCCAATGGGGAATGGTCTTAACCCAACCCCATGAAGTAGGGTCTGAGAATTTTTAAGGTTCACACTTTGGACACTTACTATTCTCTTCTGTTCTCTGTCTCGACTCTAGCTAACTTAAAGCTATCATTTAATTCCCTCTGCTTCACACCAAATGGTAGTTCCATGCTTTCCTCAGGTTGGCTGGCTATTGCTGCCTCTGGGTCCCTGGGTTCTTGTCCATTACTCACTCCTTTATGACTTCTTAAAAGGCTCTGTTGAAGACCCCCTTACCTTTTCTACTGATTTACACACTGGTTTGACTCCCTGAAGTCTGCCCTTCAGAAGCTCTCCACCTTAGGCCTCCCAATTTATTTACAACTCTTTGATCCTTTTGTCTCTGGAAAAGGAGGGAATGCAGTTGGAGTCAGAAATATGGAGGTCATCTTCACTCCATTGGTTATTATAGTAAAAATGGACAATGTAGCAAAAGGGCTCCCTGGCTGCATGCTTATCTTGGCTATCACAGAAATCTTTCTGGACTCTCCTCTGATAGTACATGTTCCTCATACAGCAGAGGCCCTACTCAACACTGAGATTGTCTTCCTCTCCAAACCTAATCAGACTGTTACACAGATTCAGACTTCTTGGCCAAGGAAGAGGGAGAGGCTGACAATTGAGAACCACCCCATAATTATGTAACCTGACTGGGCATCTTCCTCTCACTTTGAGAGGACATGAAGGAGGTGCCACTTGAGTTATTGGACTTCACCTAGTATACTGATGGGTGTTACTTACAAAATGGCAATGGAGAATTGGCAGTGAGCACGGAATTGCTGCCTCTGGTGGAGGTAGTCAAAACTATCCTGTTGTCTGATGTCCATTTAGCCCAATTTTGATGAGATGGCCAAACTTGAGGCCATCTCCAGGCCATGTGAATTGGGATAAGGAAAGAGAATTAATATCTACCCTGATGGTCAATATGACCTTGGAGTAGTCCATGACTTTGTGAGATTGTAGAACATCAGGGTTTTCTAACCTCACCAGGACAACCAATTAAAAATTAAAAGCAGTTGCCCTGTTTACTTGACCACTTGATGCTTCCCTAAGTGATGGCAGTTTAAAAATTTTAATTTAAATTTTCATTTTTATGAAATGTATGAAATTTTATGAAATTTAAAATTTTAGGGCATAGCAAAGATAGTAGTGACCCTGCTAAATGTAATGATTTGGCTAATTAGGCAACCAAAATAGCTGCGCTTTCTCCTCTGGTACCTACTGGCCTCTCAAAAGAAGAAAACACCTTGGCTCAAGGAAAACTGCTTCAATATTCACAGCAAAGTCTTCAAAAGGAGGTTTGTCAAATTGAGTCAAGGACTGGAGTATGGGTGGGCCCAAATGGATTCACGGTACACCCTCAGAATCTGTCCTTCCCCATGCTAGAGTATTTTACATTCCTTGGGTCAGTGGGGATCTGACAAACTGGTGGTATTGGCCAACAAACACTGGTGAGGAAGATTCTTTTGAGCAGCAATAGCAGCCTATGAAATGTCTCCACTATGTCCTAAGCATAACCTCTCTAAACCCCAACAGCCTCCTGCCTGACAGTTCCCACATCCAATGGCCACATTTGAGGTCTGGCAAATTGACTTAATCCAGTGCCACTGGCTCATAATTACAAATTTGCTTTAGTAATGGTCAATATGTTCTCTTGGTAGGTGGAGATGGTTCCCTGCTGTACTGCTATGGCCAGGATCATGGCCAAAATCCTCCTTGAAAGGATCATTCCTTAGTGGGAGTCCCCAATGAAATCCATAGCAATAGGGGCACACATTTCACAGGGGATTCCCTAGCTAAGTTACTTTCCTCTTGGCCCATCATATAACATCTGATCTGTGCTTACCAGCCCCAATCCTCTGTCATAGTTGAGCAAACCAATGGAATATTTAAGATCATCTTTGTCAGCCTTTCAGAGAAACAGTGTCCCCTGGACTCAGGCTCTTCCTTTAACCCTTCTTCATCTTGTGGCACCCACAGGTCCTACTGACTACCACTACCGCATCCAGATTTGAGGGTATTAACCCTTGGATTCACCTGTCACTTCTTAAGAGAGCCCCTTGGACTACCTGGTCAGCAGAGACCACTGGCCTTATAGATTTTAAGGGGTCTGAAGCTGCTCAGTTCTGAGGGTGACAAATTTTTCCAAGACCTGGAGGAAGAGAAGCAGACAACATCTGAGAATGACAGCAGACCCAACATACCTGATGAGGGCTGAGTATTTTGTTCCCTTTTGCATCTTGTCCTTTGTTGGATTTCTGTATTGTGCTTCTCCCCCTGGCATCACTTTGAACTTTTTTCTGGCTGCTTTCTGCTATGAGCATTTTTTGCTGCTTTGTCTTTCTAGGACTAATGGGAACCTTTGCCTCTCAAGGACATGCTCCCTTTGGGCCTTTGTAATATTCCTTTATTTTCCTCCTCTCTCAGTGGTGACTGAAAAAGTTTGTCACCCACTGTGAGAGTTGATTCAGAAGCTCATCTCTGTCTTCAACCTCTGTTCATGCTGGTCTTATATTAACCCCAGAAACCCTTTAGCTTACTATCAGTGTCCCTCTTGAGATGTGGACTCGGCAAGGTGTAGGGATGTTTCTTAGTCTCTAGGAATTCCTACTGACATATTGATGGATTCAGCTTCTGCTATTCTTTCTGGGATAGGGCTCTCACTGACTCAGAGCTCCTGCCCAGTTCTCCAAAATTGGGTTCTGGCTGCCCAGCCTGGAGGATTCCTGACTGTTTGGCCCCCTCATCCATTGGGTAAGTCTGGTGGGGAACCTCTCCCTCTGTGATCAAGCTGTTCCTCTGAGGCCCCAAGTTGAGATAGTACAGGAGAGTCATTGTAGCCAGACTATTGTTATTAACTTCTCTAATCCCAAGCTGGTGTCCAAGGGAAACTCCATGGTTATCTCTTCAGAGATGCCCGTTCAATAAGGATCAACCACCATCAATGTGACCTTTGAGAAAAGCACTTTATACTTCACTGGTTGTCCCTAAGGGCCTCCTTTGAGGGTGGGGATGGTTATGTGCACCCCTCTGCCCAGCCCAGAAAATGCTGAGCTGTCTGGGACTTGTCCCACATGGTCTGAGAACTCGATAGAGTTCTCTTCTCAGAAAATCACACTTTGGTTCCCTGTTCTCATCCCCTTTGGGTGCAACAGTATACACATTCATTTGATGGCCTTAAGTTATAGAGTCATGCAAAGATCTTTGGCTTTCCCCAGCTGCCCTACCCCCTGTCCCTCATCCCCCAATCCCATTATAAACATTTCTGATGCTGCCTGCCTTTCCTCTGTTTCAGACCCTTTTTTCTTGTCTTTCTCACCCTTCCTCCTGTCTGGGAAGGTGTTTGTGGGCTACTCTCCCTTGCCTCTCACCTGACCTTCCTGAATGACAATACCCAGTTGAGGTTCTCATCCAGATCCAGATCCAGAGGATACCAGTATCCTCTCTCCTCCAACATAAAAAAGCAGTCTTTCTCCCTATCTTGGCTATGATCTTTTCCACTGGCTCTGTGACTGGTACTGGAATTACTATTGGGAACCACTCTGGTGAGATAGATCTCTCCTACCCTTAATCATTCAGCATGAGCAGACTCCTTAGCCCTTGTGGTCCTGCAAAACCCATCCTGTTCTGGACACTGTAATAGCTGCCCAAGGTGGTGCACGTGCTTACACTGGGGAAGACTTGTTTTTATATCCATCAGTCATCACAGGTTGCAGAAGATGTCCAATTCCTTCACAAATATGGTCTTCTGTGAAATCACTCCTTTCCAGCCCTTTTTGAACAGACTTTTTTAGCTGGTTACCCAATGGCCTGGATTCTTTATTCTATACTTTTTAGTTTCCTATCCTTGGCCTTGCTGGCCCTGTGTTCATTGACTTTAAGCTTGCACATAGCCTTTCTTCTCCATGCTCCATTGTAGTTGTCAACAAAATTATACTCCAGGCTGTCATATATCCTTGGACCTCAGGGGCACCACCTTGGGCCAAGAAGAAGGAATGTGGAGATGGAATGATAAGTGAATATAGTAACTGTTGTGATATGCTTGAGCTCTTCTTTTCTGCAGAGACCCCTGACCCAGCCCCCTGAACTAGATTCAAAGGAAATGAGCTTAGCAACTACCAAGTGAGTCTGGATCCATAGCCTTTCATGTTTTGCAAAAGTGGAAAGTCCCAGCTACATTAGCATCCTGGTTCTGTGTACCTGTGTGGAAAATTAATATTAATTTGTACCCTTTTTTGGCCCCTAAAATAAACTTTTGGTTTTTAAGCTCAGATTTTTGACTGAAGGTTGAACTGTATCTATCTCTCTGAGGCCATGGATGGAGTCTTCCTTTCTTTTGTCTTTGGGAAGGACTGTCAGGGTGGGATCAGCTCCTTGTTTTATCTGTAAACAAGAACTTTCTTAGGCCATGAGATCAGCTGGCTCTAGCTACCACACTGGGAAACATGAGCCATGTGAGGAAAAGCACACCTTGGCTCCAGGAGGTTGTTTGTTCCTGGTGTCTGGGAGATTTCCTTCTTGCCCTGATTGAGGTCTGAGTCCTCCAATCAGAGAGGATCTGGAAAGGGACATCTTGAAGAGTATAAATTGACAGAGGGGACAGGAAGTTGTCCTTTTTTCTCCCCTGGAACCAGGGACTGAGAAGGACAAACAATCCGGCTCTGTGCTTGCTCAGCTGCTCATGTAGCAAGCACTGGCTCTGGTCTGGTGGCCTCAGGCTCTCATACTCTCAGCTAGCCAGCCAAGCAGCCCATGTCTCTCTCTCCTTCTCTGGCCTGTTTTTTTGTTCTTTAATAAATAATAATTATAAAATTAAGATATGGTCTCTAGGGAAATTTAATCATTCCACCTGTGAAAAAATTCTGAGAACCGTTTGCACAAAATAAACTTTCTTGAGGTTTTGAGGCTTAAATAACCAATTGTAACCCCTTCTCCCTCTGTACTCTGAAGCTAGGTTCTCTTGCCTTCACTTTCAAGACAAACTCAAGACAAAAAAATAATAAACGCTTAGTACCTCTTTATCCTGCATTGCAGGCTGTTTTCTGCCTGGGTCCTTCCATAATACCTGTGCAGAGGGGTTCTTGACTCAGTTTACAAAGCTAATGGTTGTGGACATTAGGGAAGGCTATCTAGAAGAGGCCACTGATGATCAGGCCTTGAAATCCTTCTACTTCATGCTATTTAGCTAGGATGTGGTCTCTGCTTTCTCTCTGAAGAGCTTCTGAGTCTGTGTACCTGCCCATATTGGACCCAAGGTCTATCTTTCATCAGTCGCAGGCTGAGTTAGGATCTGGGGGCAGAAGGCAGCTGTCATCTGGGCAGCTGGTCACCCAGTCATAGAACCCCTTGTTTAGCAGAAGAGGAAGGAAGAAGCCAGGGAGGCTTTTTCTTCCTCCCTCCAACTTCCTGGTTCAGTGGTCAAGGTCTCAGGGTTAAGTGTGCCCCTCTGTTCTCCTCCTCCTCCTCCTCCTCCTCCTCCACACTGTTGCCTTGACCACAAGGCAATTTTTCTCTCTTGTGCTCCCCTCCCCTGTCCCCATCATAACCCATTCCAAATAACAACAGCACAAGAAAATTAGTACAGCTGCTTCTAGGAACTTGGAATCTGGCTGCTGGAACAAAGAATGACAGAATTGGCCATAGAATGTTAGTCCTGAAAAGACCCTCAGAACACAGCGTATCATAGGTTAGAGTGGGATTTTGACAGAGATGGGTGAAAAGAGTATCCAATTTTATATCTGAGAACTGGAGCTGCCAGGTGGCTCAGAGGGATGAGAGCCAGGCCTAGAGAAGGGAGGTCCTGGGTTCAAATATGAGCTCAAATACTTCCTAGCTAAATAGGTCTTGACCAATGACACATGTAAAACCCAATGGAATTGTGTGGTTGGCTATGGGAGGCGGTTTGGGGGAGGGGAGGAAAAGAACATGATTTTTGTAATTCTGGAAAAATACTCTAATCAATTAAATAAAATAAACAAAAAACTAAACAAGACAAAAAAAAAAAACAAATACTTCCTAGCTATGTGACCCTAGATAAGTCACTCAATTCCCATTGCCTAACTGTACCCCTTTTCTGCCTTGGAACCAATTGGAAAAAAAAAAAAGAAATTAGAGGACCTAGGTACAAGTCCTGTATGACCTAGGTACAAGTCCTATATCTGCCTCTTATTACATATTTGACCTTGGACATGTCATTACCCCTCTGGTTCTCAGTTTCCTCTTCTGAAAAATGAGTGGGTTGGACTTGACTTCCAAGGTTTTGTCCATCTTTAAAGCTGGCAGGGACATTATGAATCACCTAGTCTGATTGCTTTGTTTTACAAATGGAGGAATTGAGGCCAAGAGGAGGGAAAGAACTTACTTAAGATCATACAAGTCAGTGGTAGTGTCAAAAGTTCTTGAACCTATACCTCCTTATTCTTTTAAAAACTTTTCTAATTAATTAAAATAATTTTTAAATCTTACTTTGCATCTTAGAATCAATACTGTGTATTGGTTCTAAAGCAGAAGGGCAGTAAGGGCTAGGCAACTGGGGTTAAGGGACTTGCCCAGGGTCATACAGGAAGTGTCTGAGGTCACATTTGAACCCAGGACCTTCCATTTCTAGGCCTGGCTCTCAATCCACTGAGCCACCAATTTGTTCCCTCTCTTCATTTTTAATACAAAATCTTCCCTCTTTCACTTAAAGGTCTTTCCAGCACAAAAGGAGAAGCATAATGCAGAGAAAGATCACCAAGACTGAAATCCAAATGTCCAGAGCTCAGTCCTCTGGTCTGACCACTGGGTCAGAGGTCAAGTTCCCCCCTCTCCTCCTGCTCCTCCCTCCACTTTACAGTCATCAAATTCCTGATTGAATTAGCTGGCTCTATAGACAAGGAGCAGAGGTAACTGTATGTGAATGTAATTACAAATGATGTTTATTACCAAGCCCTAATCGTATCAGACTAAATGATGGCTTCTCTTCCTCCAGCTAATAATCAGATATTAGGCACTAATCAGGGCCAATTAGCCAAATGCCTTTGGTGGGAAGGCCTGGTGGGAGATCTGCCTAGGGCTAGGGCTGGAGCTGGGGCCTGGACTTTCTCCCCATTCAGAGGATGCTTTCCGGTAGAGAGTCAGGTGCTTCCAGGAACCAGTTTCTTCCTCTCTTCCCCTCCCTTTCTCCTCTTCTTTCCCTTCCTTTTCTGGCTCCTCTTTCCCACTTCTACTCTTCCCTTCCTTTCCTCTCTTCTCCCCTCCCCTCTACCTTTCTTGAATTTCTCTCCTTCTCCCACTCTCTCCTCCCACCTCTTTCTCTTACTCTAAACGGAGGAATTCATAGAATGTCAAAGCTGAAAAAGCTCCATAGAGATACAACAATACTCAACATTTCTATAGCTCTTTCAGGTTTTCAAATGACTTACATGTACAGTACATTCATTTCATTCTCCCAACAGCCCTGTGAGTTAGGTGTTAGATAATAGCTAGCATTTATGCAGCAATTTGCAAAGCGCTTTATCGATATTGCCTGCTTTTATCTTCACAACAACCCTCTAAGAGGGAGATGCTAATATTATCTCCATTTTATAGAAGAAGAAACACACACAGCTAGTGCCTGAAGCAAGATAGGAGGCTAGACCTTCCTGACTCCTGGTCCAGAGGTCCATCCATCAATCTAGTCCAACCCTCTTAATTTATTAAAAAATCATAATAAAAACCTAATTTTGTAGTGGAGGAAGGGCAATAAGTACTAGGACACAGGCATCATGATTCCTGGTCAGTCACTTCTGAGCATCTTCTCTGTGGGCAAGCAGGGACAAAGAAGAGTGAGAATCTTGCTTTTTCCTTCACATGAGCCCATGGCCATTTTCCTCCCACATACCTCTTTTACCAATTAGCTTCAAAAGCATCCATGGGCTGCCTGTGACTTGTTGTACAGTCATTCTTGACCCCATTTGGGGTTTTCTTGGCAAAAATACTGGAGTGGTTTGCCATTTTCTTCTGCAACTTATTTTACAGATGATGAAACTGAGGCAGAAAGAGTTAAATGACTTGTCACATAATGTCTAAAGCTAGATTTGAACTCTAGGCCTGGCACTCTATTCACTGTGCCACCTGACATCCAAATTCTTCTGGGCATTCAAAACCCTCCACTCTTCCTTTCTAGTCTCATTTCATAGGACTTTCCGGTAAACCACTGTAACTACCCTGGACATCTCACCCCCTGCTGCCCCCAACCCCAATACAGTGTTCACATAGTTGTCTGAATGTCATCTGGCCCATTATATTGGGAGCTCCTTGAGGGAAGAGACCAGATTTTTGTTTGTTTTTCTTTGTATCCTTAGTAAATGTTAAATAAATGTTTGTCAACTGCATGATTGCTCATAGTGCTTCCTCTTCCTGAAATGTCCTCCATTCTCTGTTTTCTAACTTTACCTATTGAATGCTTGTTTATCCTTTTAACTTTAATTTTATTGTCACATCTTTCACAAAACATTCTCTGATTACCATCCCTTCTTGGCCCTTGGCAGCATTTTGTGCCTACTTGACACACTTTAAAAAAAAAAATTATTTTTTAAAACCTTTCCTTCCTTCCTTCCTTCCTTCCTTCCTTCCTTCCTTCCTTCCTTCCTTCCTTCCTTCCTTCCTTCCTTCGTTCCTTCGTTCCTTCCTTCCTTCCTTCCTTCCTTCCTTCCTTCCTTCCTTCCTTCCTTCCTTCCTTCCTTCCTTCCTTCTTTCCTTTCTTCTAAAGGTCTTTAATTTCAATAGTATGGGTACTCTCTACCCTGAAAGATATCTGATACACTACTTCCTGGCATGGGCATTGTAACCCCCAAACTCAGGCAAACTGTAAGCTGGGAAATTCCTTTACTCCCTTCTGTCCTTGTGATTCCTAACCCAATAACATCTGATAACTTCTATAAGACCCTGAGAGAATTGTCATCCTTGGACTGTCCTTTAGATTTGAGATGGACATAGATTCACCTCTTGGTTACACCTCAATACCATCGGGCTGTATCTCAGACATCCATCTGTCCCCTAAACTATGAGAGTCACCCCCTATTTCTCCAGGCAGACCCCAGTCAGATGGACCCTCCACCCCAAATGCCCAAGTGATTATTTACCACTCTAGAATCAAGTCCCCACCATGACACATCATGTCCCCACTGTTATAAAAAAGTATATAATTCCCAGAATTGATGGATTCTGGGAGCAGTTTTTCATTTTGTTGTTCCACCTATACTATTCACTTGGCCAGATTCAACATTACTTTCTAAATGAACAAATACCTCTTTTTATTTTTAAACTAAGTTTTGGAGTCTTGCATCCTTGCAAAAGGTACCCTTCCCAAACCCCAGGGGTTCACTTAAAACCCCCCACAAAACCCCCACTCTGAACACTCTGGAATGAGACAGAATATACGTCAGATTTGGAATACTCATTTCATGTTCTCAATGTTATATCCATTTCCCCCTTCTGTCCAGGTGGTTTTTAGCAGACCTAAAATAGTATCATTTTACATATTTCAATAGTCCTATGTTTAAGCCCTCTTTTTTTCCTTAACTGATAAATCCCTTATAATCAGTTCTGCCATTTCTCTTCTAGTCAGGCTTGTAATTAGCCCCAAGGCAAATTCAGTATTTTTGTGTATTGGATTTGGGGGAGGCACTCAGGGGACCCTCAGCCCTATCCTGGGTGCAGTCCTACCTTTGTCTTGGGGAATGGGACAAGCCTGATCCCCAGTTGGGAACCAAAGACATAGCCCTGACTGCTATGGCTGAACCAGATCTCTAAAGGACCCATGAAGTAATGCCAAGGAGCCCTCAGACAAGGAGAAAACCAGCAGTTCCCTCTCAGTCCTCCCCAACAAAATAACCCCAAATTTCTTATGTCTTGCCTTTAGTTTTTTGGATTTCTTCAAACTATCTTTGCAAACTATATACTTATCTTCTCAAAGTGAACAGTGTTACTGCTGCATGCATGTCCCCCACACACATACACATCCTTTTTATCTCTTGCTCTTTGGAAAGAGGGATAGTTTTCCTATTGCATATTCCACTGGAGCCCCAAGCCAACAAGTGTCCCTGGGTTTTCAGGAGTATTTATGAGAGGTGAAGTCAATTCCCTAAGGTCAAACAGCAAATCTGGGAGAGGTCTCCTTAGAACTCAAGTCCTCTGCCTCCAAATGCTCTCTCACCATCACACTATCTAGCTTTCTATCCTCCTTATTCTCCCCGGTCTCCCTCCAGGAGGGACCAACTTTTTTCCTTCCTCCCTTCCCCCCTTTCTCTCTCCTCTCCTCCTAGGCATCCTCTTCTAGGTTCTCTTCCAAACTACACCCACATACACAAATCCAGCAGCCTAGAACGTTATAGATCTTTTGGGAGGGGACCAGAAAACGTGCTCAGAAAGACGGGGGTTATCGACGTCCCTCCCCCATCCGTTGGGCCAAATGAGGGCGGGGAGGGTGGGGGTCAGGGCGGGAAGAAATTGAGTTTTGTCCCCGCCCCCCGGTTCCCTCCTCCGCCCTCCTCTGCCCAGCCAGGCTTGCAATTGGCGGAGGGGAGGGCAGGGCAGGGGAGGTTGACTGGGCAGTGGCCAGGGGCACTTCAGTCCTAGCTTCTCTAGCTCTTTGTCAAGACCCCTGACTGTCCTGCCTTCCGGGCTGGCGAGGGAGTGATCGAGTTGCTTAATCGCACTCTTGTCCAGTAATCTCAGATGCACACACAACGTACTTCCCCTCGGGTGCAGCATCCACTCGAGTGTGTGCCCTCCCGTGTAAAACATAGTGCGCGCACACACATACCCATGTACGAAAAGCCTTGTGCATAGACTCAGGTACACCCGTGGACACACAATCAGCATCCCCAGGTGAACACCGCCCCCGTGCACATACGCACACTCACGCACAGCCAGACACACAGACACGCGGACACGGCGCGCGCGCGCACATATACACACACACCCAGACCAGACACACGCACACCCACGCACCCACGCATGCACGCTCCCTGCCTGCGGGCCCCCGGCGGCTCAGAGCCGGAGCCCAAGCAGGGTCCGTGGCGGGGCAGGGCCCCGGGTGCTGGGCTAGGGAGGGGAGCAGGCGGGGGCGGGGCGGGGACGGGGGCGGGAGCGGAGGAGGAAGCGGAGGAGGAGGACCAGGAGGAGGAGAGGAGTGAGAACGGCGGGTGGCTCCTCCCGGCGCCCGCGCGGGGATTTTCCAGCCGTGGCTCTGACGCCGCCGCCACCGGGACCATGGGCGACCGAGGGACGCGGTGAGTGTGCCACGGCGGACGGAGGGGGCCTGCGCGAGCCCAGGGTGGTACTGCAGGAGGTGCGGGGGTGTCGGGGCCAGGCGGGGGCAGCCGGGCTGCGGACGGGGAGGAGGCGCCCGGCCCTTCCTGGGGATTTCAGGATGCTGCCCGAGCTGAGCCCAGAGCTCACTCTGGGATCCGACTCGGGCTCTGGGCCGTCTGATCAGATCCCTTTCTGGTGGAATGGAATGGGGGTGCCCCTCTCACACTCCCACTTAGACCTTCCGACCTATGCATTGATTAACGCTCCCACACTTATTACACACTGACGTGCACACCGCATTCACTACCATCACACCCTGCCTCCCCCACACAGGCTCCCCGACTCACTCCTTCTCCCACATTTCTCTTCGGCTCAGATCCTGCCGTGTCCCCCCCTCCCCCCGACCGCCTCCCTCCCCCATCTGTAGCCTTTTCTGTACTGTGGGTTTGTTGGCTAGATGATTAATTGGGTGGAAAGGTCCCATTCTGACTCAATTTCATCTTCTCCCTTCACTCCCTAGGAGGGAAGCCCCAAGCAAGTGGGTGTCGCAGAGTGACAGTGTTCCCCCCGCCCCCCCCCCCCCCAAGAATGCCAGTGTGTGCGGGGCTGGTAGATTGCACTGCAATCCTTCCAAACCCCCTTCTTCCTCGATGTCGCCGGGGATGCCCTTTCTCTTTCTGGAGGCCCAGAAAAGGGCAGGGCTTGGGGCTGAAATGGGGTAACTCGCTGGGGGTGGGTCAGGCTTTTGTGATGGGACCTGCGGTTGTTAGTGGAAAGATGAGTGAATTCCACCGGCCTAGAATCCTGGTCACTTACTACCTGTTTGACCTTGGGCAAGTCACCTAACCACTGGTCCCCAGGCTCCTCTTTTGTAAAATGAGATTTTTCTCCGGGTGATCTCCTAGTTCTCTAACTGATGGAAATGTGGTTCTACCCCCCCCCCCCCCCCTTCACTGAATCACTAGCCTTTGGGGGGATAGTTTGGTGGTTCGGGAGGGGGGGGTTAAAAAGTGGAACACCTTTGCTTCCCTCTCTCCTTTTGAATGGGAATAACAGACACATTTTTATAGTGCTTTAATAATTATAAAGTTCTTCCTCTACCGCAGATCTTTGAGGTAGCTGTAGTATTGCAGGTTTTGGAGCTAGAAGGGGATTTTGAAAATTATCTAGCTCAAGCTCCTCATTTTACAGACCAGGATGGGTGGAGGGACTTGCCTTAGATCTCAGTAAGAGCAAGAGATAGTCCCAGGATTCCAGCCACACTCCATCTGTTATCATTCCCATTTTAAGATGAGGAAACCGAGGCCTAAAGGGTGGAATGATTTTGTTGCAGGTCTAAGCTGAAAAGCTAGAGTTAGTTAAGATTTCTACAAAGGTCCCTTGTCTCCAGGGAGAAGGAAGGACCTTTCTAGTACACTGTATTCCCCCATTGTCACACACCTGACCCCGGCTTCTCTCCATCATCCCATTCCACGATCCTTCAAAGGCCCTCCCTTGGGCCCCAACTCCTTAAGCCTCCTTTCCCTCCTAAGGGTCTCCTCAATCCTTTTCTTTTCATTTTCCCTTTCCTCTACTCCCTTCAATAAACATTTCTGGAGTTCTTAGGCTGAAAAGGGCCTTGTGATTGGGAATTCATTGCAGGTGGGGTGGAGATTGAGGGTACACAGGAGCCCAGGTCCCTGCTCTTCACAGGACTCCCAGGGCTTGATATCTGAATAATGCTTTACCACAGCAGACCTCAAAATGTAGTTCAAGGTCCCTGAGACCCTTTTAGGGGGTACTTGAGGTTGAGATAATTTTCATTATCAAAATAAGGTGTTTTAATGTCTTTAAAAATTTTTTTTAATTTTATAAAAACCCTTACCTTCCGTCTTGGAATCAATACTGTGTATTGGTTCCAAGACAGAAGAGTGGTAAGGGCTAGGCAATGGGGGTTAAGTGACTTGCCCAGGGTCACACAGCTAAGAAATGTTGAACCCAGGACCTCCCATCTCTAGCCCTGACTCTCCATCCACTGAGCCACCGACCTGCCCCTGTTTTAATTTCTAATATCATGGGGCAGCTAGGTGGCACAATGGATAGAATGCCAGGCCTGTAGTTGAGAGTACCTAGGTTCAAATCTGGCCTCAGATACTTCCTAACTGTGTGACCCTGGGCAAGTCACTTAACCTTGTAAGCTTAACCCTTACCTTTCTATCTTAGAGTTGTTATTAAGATAGAAAATAAGGGTTTAGTTTTTTCCTCTACTACCATAAATATTGATAGCTATGCCCACATAAATAAAAGCTCTTTGAGGGGGTCTTCAAGAATCTTGATGAGTGTGAAGGGGTCCTGAGTCCAAAAGGTTTGAGAACCTCAGATACAAAAACTCCTTCATGAGTATCCTGGGGTTTTCTTTATTTACTAATTATTAGTTATTTTTATTAAATAATAATTTTTATTAAATAATATATTTAATTAGCTTTGGCAGGTCTGGTTTTAGAGTCAGGAAGACCTGGGTTCAAGTTCCAGCTTCCATACTTATGATATGTGCCACTCTGGGCAAGTCTCTTTCTGTAATTTCTGAATCTTCATCTATAAAATGGAGATAATACCTATAGAAATATGAATTGTAGTGATCAGAGCTGCAGAGTTGGCCTTAAAAAAAAAACAAAACCCTTTACTTTCTCTCTTAGTAACAACTCTAAGACAGAAGGGCAAGGGCTAGGCAATTGGGGTTAAGTGACTTGCTCAGGCTTACACAGATAGGAACTTAGATTTGAACCCAGGACCCTCCTCTCTTCAGGCCTGGAGCTCTATTCCCTGAGCCACCTAGCTGCTCCTACTGGCATTTTTTAAAAAGCACTTTAACACTTAATGAAGGATTCCTTTAACCTTGGGAAGCAGTTAGGGCAAGCATTATTATCCCCATTTTACAGATGGGGAAACTAAGGCCCAGAAGAGAGAGCTGGAATGGTAACAGAGCAGGAGGATTCTTTGTCTTTTGATTTCAAAGCCTGAGCTCTTTTACCACTGTGGAACCAAAACGGAAAGGGCTTTGCAGTTGATAAGCACTCCTTCATCCATTAGCACTGACATCTTCCCAGCATTCCTTGGCAGCAAGCAAGCTGGAATGTCATTGTAGCAGAGGTTGGGAGCCTGGAAGAAGTCTTACAAGTCTTATTCGTTTTGTTTTGTTGGCCCTAGGATGGTAAGATCGGAGATTTAGAACCTGAAATGATCTGAGGCCGTCTTTTTCAAATTCTTTATTTACCGATGAGAAAACAGAGCTCTAGAGAAATTGGGCAACGAACTCATCCTTGTTCACACATCCTTACACCTAGGAGCAGAACAAGGATTTGAATTCAGGTCCCTTGCCTCCAAATCTGACATTTCCCACTCTTACCACTTTGCCTAATCCGGTCTAGCCTTTCATTTTAGAGAGGAGAAAATCAAGACCCAGAGATGGAGAAAGGACGCCCAGCATTTCTCATGGAGGCAAAGAACTGAGACTGGAACTGAGATCTCCTGATTCCCCAGCCCAGATTTTCCCCCCTCTGTTGTACCGACACACTCTCTGTTCCTGGAATAATAGCCTTTGGAATGAAAGAATTGGGTCTCAGTTGAGTCGTAGAAAGCGCCTGTTTCAGGAAAAAAAGAATACCTGGTTTTTAGTCTTGGCTCTCTCAAGGCTTAGCCGCTGCTTCCTCTCTTCATTCAGTCACTCATGTGCCCAGAACTGTGCTGAGTTCTGGGGATGCCAAAAAAAAGGGCAACAAACAAAACCAAAAATGAAACCCGAAGCCAAACCACGGAATTCTCGCTTTTAAGGAGCTCACCGCTTAATGGGGCCCGACCACGTGCAGACAACTATGTCCAAACAAGATTCAGACAGCATAAATCAGAGGGAAGGGACCGCTCTGGAGGAGGACCTGCAAAGATTTCTCGAAGAAGGGGAGATTTTAGCGGAGAGCCGAAGGAGAGCCAGTCAGAGAAGGCCAGGGAAAGCGCCCCAGGTCTAGGGGACGGCAGCCTCTCAGCCTTGGCTTTTCTACTCAACAGGAAAGGATGTCAGATAAAGCGTCCTAACCAGACACCGACTCTTATAAGCCGGATGCTCTTTCTACCCAGGGTCAGGCCAGAAACTGTGGTGTTGGCCAATATCCCCCTCAATTTAATTGTGTTTTGTTGAATTCAGTCTACCAGGCAGTGTACTAGGTGTTGGGGATAAAAACAAAAAAACAAAAAAAACCCCCAAAATGGAACAATCCTACCCTCAGGGATCTTCCCGACTGCTGGAGGGAGACAGCGTGTACACGGATAAAGATAAAATATGCCCACGATAGTTTGGGGAGAGGAGGGACTTAGCGCTAAAAACCCAGGGACTGTGGACTGTGCCATGAAAGGAGCTAGGGATCGCAAGGGGCAGAAGTGAGGCATTCTAGGCATGGGATGGGGAGGCCAACAAGTCATTTCAGCTGAAATGTAGACTATGGGGGGGGGGGGGGGGAGGCAATGGCAACAATTAAAGTCAACAAGCATTTATTTTTTATTTTTATTTTTTAAAACCTGTGCCTTCCGAATTAGAATCAATACTGTGCATTGGTTCCAAGGCAGAAGAGTGGTAAGGGCTAGGCAATGGGGGCTGAGTGACTTGCCCAGGAAGGGTGTGAGGCCAGATTTGAACCTAGGACCTCCCGTCTCTAGCCCTGACTCTCCATCCACTGAGTCAGCCAGCTGCTTCCCCAATAAGCATTTATTAAATGCCTCCTTTGGGAGAGGCACTGCACTAGGCACCAGGGATACAAGAAAGGCATCAATCAAACAATCCCTGCTCTCAACAAGACAATAACTATATTAAAACTAGATAGAGACAGAATAAATTGGAGAAAATCTTAGAGATTATGTGAACTCATACTACATAGAAAGACAGGTTGGAGTCAAAGTGAGAAGGCCTGGAAATGTCAGGCAGCCGTGTTTGTATTTTACTTTGGAGGCAATGAGGAGCCACTGGAGACACCTGAATGAGTACATGTGTAAACTTTTGATTTTGGAATGTTTATTTGGCAGCTGTCTAGAGGGTATATTGGGACAGCCAAGTGGTGCAGTGGATAGAGCACCAGGCCTGGAATCAGGAACCTTCCACTTTGTGAATTCCAATCTGGCCTCAGACTCTTACTGATACTGGGAAAAATCACTTCACTCTGTGTGCCTCAGTTTCCTCATTTGTAAAAGGAGCTGGAGAAGGAAATGAGAAACCACTCTAATATCTTTGCTAAGAAAAAAACCCAAATGGGTAACATTAGGAATCAGACAGGACTGAAAAATGACTGAAAAGAGAATCTTTGGAAGAGGAGAGAGATTGTAGGTGGAGATGCCTGTTAGGAATCTCTTTCTGAAGTCCAAGTGAGAGGTGAAGAAGGCCTGGGCGGCAGCTGAGTGAGTCCAGAGAATGGAAATGTGAGAGATATGGAGGAGGTAGAATAGATGTGACTTGGCAACTAATTGGATATAGGGAGTAGTGTTGAGAGAAAGTTGATGAAAGGGAAAGTAGGCCATGCCCTAGGCAGAAAAAGGGAAGTGTAAAGATTAAAATTTGGGGGAGACTGAGGCAGGTAGAAATTAGTTTCTCTCTGCAAGGAGTATTATATTTTTAGAGGTTTATTAAAAGTTAAAGATTAAAGAAAATACAGAATAAGAAAAAAACACGTGCCTAGGCCAGAGTTCTAGACAAGACCTCACCTACATTATGGAAAGAGCCACGTCTGCCCCAAGACGGAAGTCCAAAAAGAGAGCCAAAAGCCTTTGCAATCAGCTTAAATCCCTTCTCGATCTCGCCCACCTCAGAATTCAGTGAGATTACAAAGCATTCTGGGGAAGTGGAGCAAAGACTTGTGGGGATTGAAGTCCAGAGTTCGAGTCTATTTTTTACAGAAGTCAGTGGGAGGGGAGAATTTGGGGAGAAAAAGGATAAGTTTTGGATTGTTGACTTAGGACATGCCTGTGGCATGTTCAGCTGGAAGATATAGAGAAGGCAGTTGGCAGGACTGGAGCTCAGGAAAGAGATGAGGACTGGATGTATAACTCTGGACAAGTCAGTAGCATTGAGATGATCATCAGCTCATGGGGAATCTTGAGGTCACTAAGGAGGAGAGAGAAGGGCTCAGAACAGAAAAAATAACAATCCTCCTTGGAGGGGATTGTTATCTGGCTAAGTCTAAGAAGGGAGCTATGGACACAGAAAATTCATGTAGGAAGAAGGTGTTGTCCAATCCAGGGCAACTAGTTGGGTCCTTAACTATCCAGAAATCTGAGGGGTTGAGTTAGTGGACCAAGAAAGGGTGAGCTGAGATCAAGGAGAATTCTGTCCGCCTGTCTGCCTGCCTGGCTATCTATCCATTCTTCCCTCCCTCCCTCCCCTCCCTCTATCTATCTAGTTTTTAAAATTTCAGCAAAAAAAAATCCTGTATTGACTTATTGCATTGGAATCAACTTTAGATTATTCAAATTAATTAAACTAATATATATTATAATTAATTATAATTCATATGTACTTACTATATGGAAGGTACTATGTTAGATGCTAGACAAAAATGAAATAGTCCCTGGCCCCAAGGAATCTACATTCTATTGGAATTCTTTAACCTTTTTCCATTCCCATTCCCCTCCCCTTCCTTTCTTTTCCCTTCCCCATCTCTTCTTTTCCTTTCCCTTTTTGATTTATTTCTCCTTCCTTCCTTCCTTCCTTCCTTCCTTCCTTCCTTCCTTCCTTCCTTCCTTCCTTCCTTCCTTCCTTCCTTCCTTCCTTCCTTCCTTCCTTCCTTCCTTCCTTCCTTCCTTCCTTCCTTCCTTCCTCCCTTCCTCCCTTCCTCCCTTCCTCCCTTCCTCCCTCCCTCCCTTCCTCCCTTCCTCCCTCCCTCCCTTCCTTCCTTCTTCCTTCCCTCCCTCCCTCCCTCCCTCCTTCCTTTCCTCTTGAATTCTAGGCTCTGGAGTTAGAGGGGGCTTAGAGAAAATCTAGTCTTACTCCTTTTTATGGAGGGGGAAAACAGGCCTCTAGGGGGCACATTTCACTGGTAGGGGTTGCTGATTTGGGCTTTTCCAACTACTTTTTGCCCAGCCTTGTTTTGGGTGCCAGAGAGATAGGATAGAAATGATGGTGGTGATGCTGCTGCTGATTCTGCTCCATTACATCATGTCATGCTGGGAAAAGCCCTGGCCTTGGAATCAGAAGAGCATGGCTTTATGACCTTGAGACTCAGTTTCTTTCTCTATAAAAAGAGGATGTTGATACTTAGATCTCCTACCTTACCTAGCTGTTGTGAGTTCTTTATAAACCTCAGAATGCTGTGAAATTGGAAGCTTTTTTTATTGGAGAGGATTATTTTATGGAGAATTTTCATATTCACTCTCTAAATAAATCCTCAGATCAGCCCAGGAGGAGAGGCAGAGGAGTGATTACTTCCCCATTTTATGGAAGATGAAGCTGAGACCCAAGGAAGAGATATGACTTGCCCAAGGTCACACAGTTTGTTAGTAGCAGATATAATAGTAGGGTTTGAATCTCTTGACTTCCAGGGCTAGCACTATTTTAAACTCTTATCTTCCGTCTTGGAATCAATACTGTGTATTGGTTCCAAGGCAGAAGAGTGGTAAGGGCTAGGCAATGGGGTTCAAGTGACTTGCCCAGGGTCACACAGCTGGGAAGTGTCTGAGGTCAGATTTGAACCCAGGACTTCCTGTCTCTAGGCCTGGCTCTCAATCCACTGAGCTACCCAGCTGCCCCCACCAGCACTATTTCTACTAGGCCCTAAGTTCTTAGAACTGCTCATATTTTTCTCAAAATTTTCATCCTGGGACTGCCCACAGTATATGAGTTGCCTCTGGGTCCATGGTTTCCCCAGTTTTGGGAGGGAAAAAATCAACTTGCTTTTTGGCACATTGAATTAGATTTAAGCTACAGGAGCAATTTCAAGGCTAGGAAGGAGAAGTAGCCTAAGAAGAGAGTAGAGAATTTCTTATAGAATAAGATAACTGCGCATCTTCAGGACCTGCCTGGAGGAAGATGGGCCAGTCAAGAGTGGGAGGGGGCTTCAAGGAGAGTAGTCTCTCTTCCGCCTCTAAGTCTGCTGATGTCTTCTGGGGGACCTTCATTGCTTCCGAGTTAGTAGCCCAGGATGCAATGTTCCAGGAACCTTGGCTGCTGCTTTCTCCCTTGGCGCTAGAGTCCCGTGTGCCCTGGCTTGGCCAGGATCGTGGGGAAGTCCTGTGGTTTTGGCTGGAGCAGATCCCAGGGATGTACAATGCTGGAGCTCAGAGGTAAAACTAATTTTGTCTGCTCCCACCTTGGGCCAACCAACTTTGGTGCATGGCTCCCCACCTCTTCTACTCTGAATTCTTTTCAGTGTCAGAGCTGGAGAATGTCAGAGTGGAAGAAAGTGTCAGAGCCCAGAGGGACCTTAGAAGAGAGAATGGCAGAGCTCGGAGGGGCCATAGGACACAGAATTTCCTGGCTAGAGGGACCTTAGAACCTAGAACATCAGAACTGAAAGAGACCTTAGAATATAAAATGTCCAAGCTGTGTGGAGCCTTGGAACCTAAAATGTCCATAGAAAGAGTGATTACCCCAAGGTTGCAAAGTATGACATTGGCACCCCAGTTTCCAGACTCCCTGGCCAATGCTGGTCCAACCACACCATTTTTTTCCCTCTTCTCTTTCTCAGTCTTCGCCCTTCTCTCTTGACCTTTGCCTCTCTGGGTTACCAATTCCAGAGAGGCACAGATGAGATCCCCAAGGTTCCAAACACGCCATACCACTTCAGGAGTCCTACCTCTCAAGCAGGGTACTATTTAAGTCCCCTCAGTGTGACTGGTGTTTTGAGGGACAGCCTACACTCAGTTCTATCTTCTAGGTTCTTTTGGATATCTAGCCATAGGCTCAACACTCACTCTTGGGAGACCGGAGAGAAATATTAAGTACCTTCTCTGCTCTCAAGGTCCTTACTGTGTCACCTTGTAGGAGGGGCCTGGACACGCTAGATTGTGCCCAGTTTGATCTAACTGAAGTCACAACATTAGGTCAGATTTCTATGAACCTTTAAGCTTCCTAACATAAATTCTTTACAACCCTGTGATGTAGGTATATGTGTTATTATTTCCATTTTACAGAGAAGGAACTTGAGTCCCAGAGGGGTTGGGACTCCCCCAAGGTCACACAAAAAGTGGAGCCAGGATTTGAAATGAGGTCCCTTGCCTGTAAGATCAGTGCTCCTCCCACTGTAATAGGCTGCTTTAGTATGTCATCCCCAGCTCATGGAAACGGGGATATAGAGCTTGGAGACTTGGGGAGTATGGGACAGCTTCTAGACAATGTCTTCAAGCCTCTAAAGGCTTGTCATGAGAAAGAAGGAGTAAAATTAGTTTAGGGTGACTTGATTTTTTTTGTTTGTTCGAAACATTTTGTTTATTTAATTAATTTAGGACATTTTTCCATGGTTCCATGATTCATGTTCCTTCCCTCCCCTCCCCCCTCCCCCCTGTAACTGACACGCAATTGCACTGGGTTTTGCATGTGTCATTGATCAAGACCCATTTCCCTATTATTGCTATCTGCACCAGGGTGATCGCTTAGAGTCTACGTTTTAGGGTCACTTTAGAAAGAAGGACTATGGAAAGTTAGGGACTTTACAGGGAGGCCAACCTGAGGTCAATATAAGGAACAACCTCCTAACCGTCAGTTGTCACACGTGGCCTTGCGTGATGAGCTCCCAGGCACCACAGATTTCTGGCCATCCCATTAGGCAGGGCCTAGATGACCTCAGAGATGTCTTTCTAGGTTGGGATTCTGAGATATTTTCCCTCTGAGAATCTCTGCTTCTCCGATCTGAACATTCTATGACTTAAGGTTTGCAGATCCTCTGATTCGATAATCCAATTAGGCATATAAGACAGACACATCTGAAACAATTAGAAAATGAGAGACAGGTGTATTTATATAAACAACTTTAGATATCAGTAAAATGAAGTGTTAAATTGATGAGTGCAGACAAGTGAAGAATAAATAATAAACATCTGTCAGTCAACAAACATTTATTAAATGCCTACTATTATGGGCTAGGCCCCATGCTAAGGGCTTGAATAAGATGTCATAGAATAGGAGAGGCACATGAGAAAGTAAATAGAGTCACAGGTTTGGAGGTTGGGAGACTTTGGTTCAATTCTTGCCTCTAGCACTTAGAATAGTCAGTGTCATTTAAACCTCACTAAGACCTGAGTTGTTGTTTTTGTTTTTTTTTTTATTCTACAGATAACAATGCCAGCAGTATCCACTCCTGAGGATTGTTTTAAGGCCCAAAGGAACTAATATATATAGAAATCACCTTGCAAAATTTGGAAATTAAATTTCTAAAAAACAAAACTAAAATTTCTAAAGACTCTTAGTAAGGAGCTAATTGTCTAAGTTCTTTGGACATCCAGAAAAGGAGTTTAGATTGGTAAGGGCCTGGAGGAGGTCGGGCTGGTCTGGAACTTGAAGGATGGGTAGGATTTGCATTAGTAGAGGTTGAATTAGTTGAGAAAGCAACATGGATTGCATGCCTGAGGTTGGAATGAGCCATAGAGAATACTTCTGGGGAAGAATCATAGACAAATTCCGTTTTGGTGTTAGAAGGGACCTCCCTGGTTTAGTACAAAGAGGAGGACACTGAGTCTCTGATTGTTACTTACCCAAGTTTTCCTTTCAGTGAGTGAGTAGGAAAGCCAATTTTCTATACCATGAATATGGTATTCGCCATTAAGTGAATGGTAGAATGAGAAGGGATATGAGTGTGAGTGTGGGGGGAAATGGGAAATAAGGGTTGAAAAGATATTAAAAAAAAAAATCTTTGCCTTCCATCTTAGAATACTGTGTATTGGTTCCAAGACAGAAGAGTGGTAAGGGCTAGGCAATGGGGGGTCAAGTGACTTGACCAGGGTCAAATAGCAAGGAAGTGTCTGAGGCTAGATTTGAACCCAGGACCTCCCCATCTCTAGGCTTGGCTTTCCATCCATCCCCCTTGAAGAGATTTTTGATGGCTAGATGACAGAGAGTTGGTCAGTCCCAGGGAACAGTGCTTATCCCTTTAAGTGGGCAGAGTCTTCCTTCAAGATCAAACCAAGAAATATACAGATCAGACGTAAGAAAGAACTTCCAAATTCTTTTTTTAACATGTAATAAAACTGATTTGATTTTTAAATTTTTTTCTTTTCCCCCCCTTTTTCTTTAGGAATAAAGAATAGCATTTTAGAATTTCCAAATTATAAGGGTGTAAAAGTAGAAGGAATGGCTCAGCAGTGAACTAGATTTTACATCTCCACTTACAGTCTTGCTGGTTGAATCAGTGGTGGGTCAGGAACTATTCCTTTGTCTTGTCCAGATCCAGAGAGGGCCACAACATTTGATAGTAACTCTGGTAGATTGGAAAGTGCCCTGGATTTAGAATCGGAGGATGGGGGGTTCTAGTTCTAATCCTGCCACTTATTGTCCAACGTTGGACACATAGTGACTTATTAGCCAAGTCATGTGCCATCTTTGGGCCTTATTTCTTTTTTCTTTTCTTTTTTTTTTCTTTTTTAAACCCTTACCTTCTGTCTTAGAGTCAATACTGTGTATTGGCTCCAAGGCAGAAGAGTGGTAAGGGCTAGGCAATGGGGGTCAAGTGACTTGCCCAGGGTCACACAGCTGGGAAATGTCTGAGGCCAGATTTGAACCTAGGACCTCCCATCTCTAGGCTTGGCTCTCAATACACTGAGCTACCCAGCTGCCCCCGGGCTTTATTTCTTTACCTGTAAAATGGGAGGCTTGGATTAGACAGATCCTTCCACCTCGAAAACTTTAATCTTGTGATTTAGAGGTTATTTATTATTTAGGCCATTCTATGCATCTTCACAAAGGCCCACAGAGATCTGATGACTTGTCAGAGGTCACAAAGGTCAAGGCAAATCAACAGGCTTTTTATGAAGCACCTGCTTTGTGCTAGGTGCTGTGCTAAGCTCTGGGGATCTGAAGAAAGGTAAAAAAATGATCCCCACTCTCCATCTGCCCACAGTGCAACATCACAATAAAGCTATGGATAGGATAATTGGAGGTGTTCTCCTTGTCTTTCCTGAATCACCCAGCACAGGGCCCTATGATCAATTAATTTATTAATCAGTTTCCCAACTGGTATTTATTAAGTGCCTACTATGTGCCAGGCACTGCGCTGAGCCCTGAGAATAAAAAAAAAAATTTTTTTTAAACCCAAAGCTGTCTCTCTCTCTCTGCATTCTGTTAGAATATCAACAGCTTATCTGGAAGTAGAGAAAAATCTCTATTCTAAAAAGATACAAAGCAATTTTGAGTGGGAAGCACTAGCAACCAGGGGGAAACAGGAAAGGTCTTTTGCCAAGTTTGATGGCCTTGTGCAAAGACATGGAGACAAGATATGGAAGCAAGAGCAAAAAAGGCCAGTTTGTCTGAGTGGTGAAGCCTTGAAGGGGAGAAATATATGATCAGCCTGGAAAGAGTGGTTAGAACCAGGTTGTGAAGGGTTTTAAATACCAGAGAGAGGAGCTTGCATTTGACCTGAAAGGAAATAGGGAGCCATTGGACTTGATTTGAGCAGGGGAGTGACAGGGTCAGACTTGTGTCTTAGGTAGGAAAAGTCACTTTGGCCACAATGTGGGTGATAAGGCACCACTGGCCTACATGGACTACTACTTCTTTTTAAAAAATAATATTGTATTTTTTCCTCAATTAAAAAATTTCCTCAATTAAAAAATTAAAAAAATTAACATTAATTTTTGAAAAACTTTGAGTTCCAAATTCTCTCCCTCTCTCTTGCCTTCTCCCTGAGATGGTAAACAATCCAGCATAGATTTTCCATGTGCAATAATGTAAAACATTTTTCCATATTAGTCATTTTGTGGAATTTTTGAAGAAAAAAAGAGGAAAGAATGAAAGGGAAATATAGTATATTTTGGTTTGTATTCAGACTCTTAGAGTTTTTTCTCAAGAGATGGATAGTATTTTCCATCCTGAGTCTTTGGGATCGTATTGCTGAGAATAGTTAGGTCATTCACAGTTATTTGTCATATAATATTGCTTTACCATGCCCAACATTCTACTGCTTCTGCTTACTTCACTTTGCATTACTTCTTTTGTCTTTCCAAGTTTCCCTGAAATCAGCCAGCTCACTGTTAAAAGATTTAAAAATTTTTTGTTATTTTTAAATTATAAAGATATTTTGTTTTTACCAATTATATGTAATAACAAATTTCCACATCCATTTTTTTTTTAAACCCATACCTTCCATCTTGAAATCAATACCATGTATTGGTTTCAAGGTAGAAGAGTGATAAGGACTAGGCCATGGGGGTTAAGTGACTTACCCAGGATCATACAGCTGGGAAGTGTCTGAGACCAGATTTGAACCTGGGACCTCCCATCTCTAGGCCTGGCTCTCAATCCACTGAGCCACCCAGCTGCCCCCTCCACATAACTTTTCTGAAGTTATATGATCCTCATTGTCTCTGTCCCTCCCTTCCCTGAGGTGGCAGGTTATGCAAGTATTATCATTCCAAACATATTTCTATATTGTTCATTTTTATAAGAGAATAATTATATAAAACCCAAACCCCAAAATAAAAACCCTAATCAATTAAAGTGAAAAAATCATATTCTTTGATCCACATTCTGACTCCAACAGTTCTTTCTTTGGAGGTGGAGAGCATCCTTTTTCATAAGTCCCTCAGACTTGTCCTGGGTCACTGTTATTGCTGAGAGTAGCTAAGTCTGTCACATTTGATCATGCCACAATACTGCTGCTGCTGTGTACAATGTTCTCCTGGTTCTGCTTATTTCACTCTGCATCCGTTCATGCAGGTCTTTCCAGCTCTTTCTGAAATCACCCTGTTCATCATTCCTTATAGCACAATAGCATTCCATCTCCATCACCCATAATTTGTTCAGCCATTCCCCAATTGATGCTCAACACCAAACTCATCATTTCTTTTAGCACAATCTATTTGCAGCCCTCTGTCTTCTCTCCCTATGCCTTGGCTCCAGTTGTCCCTGATGTCTAGATTTCTTTCCCTCTTTGCCTTCACCTCCCTCCTTCAGGAACTAGCCCACTCACATTCCCCCCTCCCACCAGAGTCCTTTTCTCCTTTCCCCAGCAGCAACTCCTTCCCTCTCTGAGATTATCTTCTTATACTCTCAATATATGTGGCACGGATCTGGAGATTTACATGTTGTTTCCTCACAAAAATAGATGCTTTTGAAGAGTGGCTATTTTTCTCCTTTCTTTGTATGCCCAGGATTTGGTGCCCTGATTGACATCTAGGAAGTCCTCCATAACTGTTTGTTGACTGACTTGGAAAAGGTTGAGATGAATCTAGGCAAGAGGTACCTCAACTAGGAGAGTGGCCAAATGGGTAGAGAGAAACGAGTGGGTACAAGAAATGAGGAAGTAAATTTATAGATGAGAAAACTCATCTGTTGGAAGGAGAAGCAAAGGGACTGGTCCAAGGTCACATAGGTATTAGGTGGCAGGAAAGGAATTCCAACCCAGGTTCTCTGATTTCACCCCCGCATCCCAGTTGCCTTTCTGGGCTTCATCATCTGTGCCAGGGCAACGGGTCACTCCAACTAAGCAACCAGTACTTAAACAAACAAGTTTCCCTCTTGTCAAAGAATTGACCTTGTGGGGGTGGTTTATGCCATATTTAGGAGTCAGAAAAAGGGCAACAAGGCTTATCTGACTGCTAGGGTACAGTGAAGGTGCTGCGTTATTTCCCCTTGTTTTTAATCTCTTCATTTTTCTTTCTGGTTATTTCCATCTTTATTCTTTCTGTTTTTCTCTTGCTGAACATTTATTTTAGTCTCCGTCTTCCTGCCTCTTTTTTCTCACAGAATCTCAGTATTGGAAGGGACCTCATCGACCATCCAGTTCGCCCGCAGTTGAACAAGAATCCCCCAAGATATCCCCAAGTCACCCAATGCTCTGAAGACCCCTAATGAGAGAGGAGCCCCCACCTCTGAGGGAAGCCCAGTCCACACTGGGACAGCTCCAATTGTTGGGAAACTCTTTCTTCAAGCATCTTCAATCCCTTTCTTCCTAACTCCTGCCCATTGCTCCTAGTTATGTCCTCTGAGTCCAAGCAGAACAAATCTAATCCTTCATGGCAGCTTTTCAAGTTCTTGAAAACAGCTCTCATGCTTCCTTGTAAGTCTGTTTTTTTTCTCTCTAGGCTTAACACCCCAGCTTCTTCAATTGATTATTCCCATGGTATAATCTTATGATCCTATGTCACCCTCCTTTGGATGCTATCCAGCTTATCAGCATCACTCCTAAAGAGTGGCCCCAAGGACTGAACACAGATGTGGTCTAACCAGGACAGAAGATAGCAGGACTCTGACCTTGTTATTCCTGGAATCTGGACCCAGGATTATATTAGCCTGGTGGCTGCTATGTCATGCTGTTGGTTTATGTTGAACTTCAAGTGTCTTGCTCTGTCATTGTTTATTTCTTTTTCCTTATTTCTGTCTACATCTCCATTTCTTCATTTCTGTGTCTCTAAATAGTTTTCTGTCCCCTTCCTTCCCCTCCTCTCTCCTCTCTTCCCCTTCCCTGTCCTGTCCTCTCTTGTCCTCTTCTGTACTGTCCTTTCCTCTTCTGTCCTGTCCTCTTCTATCCTCTTCTGTCCCATCCTGTTCTCTCCTATCCTCTTCTGTCCTCTCCTGTCTTGTCCTGTCCCATCCTGTTTTGTCCTATCCTGTCCTCTTCTGTTCTCTCCTGTCCTCTCTTCTCCTCTTCTCTCCTGACCTGACCTGACCTATCCTGTCCTGTCTTCTCCTATCCTCTTCTGTCCTGGCCCATCCTGTCCTCTCCTGTCCTGCACTCTCCTGCCCTTTCCTATCCTCTTCTGTCCCATCCTGTCCTCTCCTATCCTCTTCTGTCCTCTCCTGTCTTGTCCTGTCCCATCCTGTTTTGTCCTATCCTGTCCTCTTCTGTTCTCTCCTGTCCTCTCTTCTCCTCTTCTCTCCTGACCTGACCTGACCTATCCTGTCCTGTCTTCTCCTATCCTCTTCTGTCCTGGCCCATCCTGTCCTCTCCTGTCCTGCACTCTCCTGTCCTTTCCTATCCTCTTCTGTCCCATCCTGTCCTCTCCTATCCTCTTCTGTCCTCTCCTGTCTTGTCCTGTCCCATCCTGTCCTCTTCTGTTCTCTCCTGTCCTCTTTTCTCCTCTCCTGACCTGACCTGACCTGTCCTGTCCTGTCTTCTCCTGTCCTCTCCTGTCCTGTCCCATCCTGTCCTCTCCTGTCCTGTCCTTTCCTGTCCTCTCCACTCCTCATGATCCTGGGCATTTTCTTTTGTCAGTTGACACTTCTTGGACAAAGGAGGAAAGAGCTTGAGGATGAAGTTATCTCAGGTTGAGTCTGACCCAGGGCCTATCTTGAGGGCTCCTTGGGGGTATGATCTGGGCCTGGTCTATGAGGGGAGTCCTAAAACACCTCATAGAAACTGACTCGGAGGTTCTCAAGAACTTCAGAGCTGGAGAGAACCCTAGAGACTGGAGAATCCTCTGGTTTTTAGTGTTGATATTACTCAGAGGATGAGATCATAGACTTAACATTAAAAATTTTTTTTTCTTTAAACCCTTACCATTTGTCTTAAAGTCAATACTAATTGTTAATTCTAAAGCAGAAAATCGAGGGCTAGTCAATGGGGGTTAAGTGACTTGCCCAGGATCCTACAGCTAGAAAGAGTCTGAGGCTGGTTTTGAACCTAGGACCTCCTGATTCTAGTCCTGGTGTTCTATCCCCCGAGCCACCTAGTTGCCCCAAGAGATCATAGACTTTAGAAGTAAAAAATAGATGTCACCCAGTGGCAAGCCTTCATTTTGCAGAAGTGGGAGATAAGGCCTAGAAAGGGAAGTTGCTCGCTCCAAGTCCACATTGGGTTAGTGTCAGAGCCAAGCTTTGAACTCCGCTCTTGTGACTCACAGGGCAAGGCTCTTTCCACTGCATCATTACCTTCTGCCAGAGAAGGGAGGAGTGAGGAGTGAGGACTTCCTCAGTTAGGGTGCTGAGACAGCAGCCCACAATGTTAAAGATCATTTAGATGAGGAACCCCAAACCCGGAGGGCTGGTCATTTGCCCCAGAGTACTCAGTTAGCAAATGCCAGAACCAAGGTCCAAACCCAGATCTACTCACTTCCAGCCCAAGGCCTTCTCCACCCTGCCACCCTTAGAGTAAGCTGCTGGGGGTAGCTGGGGAGGCTCCTTTCCTGGAGATCTGGAGGAGAAAGGAGTTAGCTGATGACAGCTTGAAGGTTTTCTGGTTTAGAGAAAGGGGATGGTCGATGGAGAGGGATTTAAGTGATTTCCCAACATGCCTTTGGGCTTTGGGATCAATGGGTCTTTGCAGTTCTTGGGCCTCGTAACCCAGCTTCATTTTCCAAGAGAAGAGCCATTTGGGGACCCTGGATTTCTCAGTTTGGCATATTTGTGTGTTTGAGGCCTTCTCCAATTAATCGGACTGCTGTAGAGCTTCTGGGTTGGCCGGCTGCCTGGCTCTCATGAACTCAGTTTGCTCATTATTAATTTGTAACTCTTCTTTTGTCTGTCTTCCACCTTATCTTTGGGGAGGAGGGAGGCAGGGTTCCATGACCCCCTCAGACCAGGATCTCCCAGAAGACAAGGGCCACTCTTTCCCCTTAGAGACTTCCTAAAGGTGGGGGGCTGGGCCCCCCTCCCCCTTCCCCCTTGTCAGGGGTTCCCTGAGGACAGAGGCCATACCTCCAGGCTTCTTTCTCCTCCATTTCTCAGGACAGATCTCTGCCCATGTTGCTCTGGTTAGAGGCCATTGGACTTTTAAACACTTTCAAAATGAGAACAGTTGGACTCTGTTATTTCTGCTCCCTCCTCCCCAGAAAGCTCTGCCTTGGGGTCATCTCCCAGGGAACAGCTGCCTTCTCTCCTCCTGGGTTTTCCTTACCCTCTGTCCTACTCCAGAGAAACTTTTTGTTCTTTTCCAGAGAACACTGGGTGCCAGACAGATGGCCTCATGTGACTGGGTATGAGGAGGGGGACCAGATCCGAGGAATCACTGAGTTCCCATTGGGACTGGTGTCAGTCAGGACCAGGGCCAGGGCCAGGACACCAGGTCAGACAGGAGCCCATCATTAAGGCATTCAGATGTCACAATCAGAGAATGCCTGATGGAAATGACCTTAGATCAGTCAGCTAAGGCTTCATTATTCCAAGGTAGAAACTAAAACTTGAGGAGGAAGGATGTGACTTATTTAAGGCCACCCAGGTAGTAGAAGGTTGGAGATTTGATACCAGCTCAGTTGCCTCCAAATGCAGCTTATTTTCTAACCTGTCACACTGCCTTTGTCCCTAGGAAGTGACCTGAACTCAGGGCTCCTTACTTGAAGCTCAGTGCTCTCTGTTACATGCTTCCCCTGCCTCTCCACCACGCTTGCTCATGGACCCCCGAGACCTATTTACACAAAGACTTGCATCTTGGACTTCATTCTCGAGGTTATGCAATTAAATAAGATGAATTCACTTTAGGGGAAGGAGAAAGAGGTTAGTGTTTGGCTTTGTTTAGAGAAAAGAGTGTGATCTGGGAAGAGGAAGAGCAAGAGTCCTAGCTTCTAGTAATAGATTATTACAGTGATGGTGAACCTTTTAGAGACAGAGTGTCAGGCCCCACTCCTGTCCCTCCAAGATTGAGTGCTGTGCTCCACCCCAACTCTAGACAGGAATGAAGGAAGCACTGCTGGGCAGAGGAGTGGGGGAAGGGAGGAATGTCCTTAGGTGCATGGAGAGGGTGAGGGTGAGAACAGCTCTGCTCCAAGCCCCTCTGGCTCTGGTGGGTGACTGCAGGCATGCCCAAAGAGAGGACTCTGTGTCCATTTTTGGCACATGTGCCATAGGTTCACCATAGCTGGATGATGATGATGATGATGATTTGTGCATGTATATGAGTAAATTTTCTTTTAATAATGAATTTAAAAAAAACCATTATTTTGAAGAGGAGTCCATAGCCTTCAATAGACTTGCTATGAAGAATATTAAGAATACCCAGGGTTAAATGAAAGACACTCACTCTCTCCCTCTCCCTCCCTAAACCTCTTGTGTCCCATTTAGCTACTAAACTGCTTCCTTAGTTTCTTGTCTGACTTTTTTTGGGTGTTTCATAACAATTTATCTTTCTTTTAGCTGTAGAATATTCTTAATATTCTTTGTGGCAGTCTAGTGAAGCCTGTGGAGCCCTCTTCAAAATAATGTCTTTTGAAAAATTCATCATTGAAAGAAATGCTAAACTTCATTTAGAGCTGTTGGTGAAAATAATGATGTAATTTCCCTCCTCCCCCATTCAAGTCCATAGACCTTCTGAAATCTCTCCATAGACTCCAGGTTAAGAACCTTAGAGCACTGGGCCCGGAGTTGGGAAGAACCACAATAAAATCTAACCTCAGATTTTACCAAGTGTATGATGCTGGGCAGGTGACTTCATTTGTCTGCCTTATTTTCTTCAATTGTAAAATGGAAATTCTTAAAGCACCCATTTCTCAGGGTGGTTGTGAATTCCAAATGAGATAATATTTGCAAACAGCTTAGCACAGTGCCTGACATATGGTGGGCACTATATTTAGTATTGATTCTAAGATAGAAGGTAAGGGGTTTTTTTCTTCTTTCTCGTGAGGAAATGGTGATCACTAAGAACCATCATGGGTTCATCAAGCATAAGGCATGCCAGAAGACTAAGTTAATTTCCTTTTTGTTTTTCTGTGACAGAGAGAATTCTGTGTCCATAGAATATCTGCATTTTTGCTCTCAGGTTATCTCTGTGAATCAGAAAAGATGTAGGCTAGATGACTATATAATTAAGAGGGTTCAGGAACTGGACAAATGACCAGACACAAAGAATAGTATTTATAGAGTCATGCCAACCTGGAGAAGGAAGGTAGGAGTCATTGGGCTCTATACTTGGCCTTATATCATTCCGTTTTATCAATGACTTGGATGAAAGCTTAGATGTCATAATGATCAAATTTTTAGATTATACCAAGCTGGGGAGATAATTAATATGATGAGTGAGAGCCAAGGTACAAGTTATCTAGAATGGTGGGCAATATTTTTCTAATATGACATTTAATAGGAATAAAATAAAATCTTGGCATTTTGGTACAAAAATGGCAATTGGGTGGCATGGCTGTGGAATTATATATGAAAAAGACCAGGGGTTTTAGAATGTTGTAAGGCCAATATGAACCAATAATAGAGGCAGCTAGTTAGCTTAGTAGATTGAGAAGCAAGCCTAGAGATGGGATGTCTTGGGTTCAAATGTGGCCTCAGACACTTCCTAGCTGTGTGACCTTGGACAAATCACCACCCTTATTGCCTAGACCTTACCTCTCTTCTGCTTTGGAACCAACACACAGTATTAATTCTAAGATGGAAGGTAAGGGTTTAAAAAAAAAAAAGAACCATAGTGCTATGTGACTGCCAAACTAATATGTGAGATATACACTTGTTGTCTTCTGCTTCTAGCAGACCATTTTTAGTAGCGTGTTCAGTTCTGGATACCTCATTTTAATTAGGACATTGACAAACTAGTGTATTCTAAGGAGTGCAATGGAGATGGTGAAGGAAGTGGAGCTCAATGCCATAGGAAGTTGAAGGAATGGGAATATTTATTCTGGAGATTTAAGAGACGTGATTTCTGTCTTTACAAATATGTGAAAGGCTGTTCTGTGGAAGAGGCATTATTAAACTTGTGCTGGGTGAGCCTACAGGGCAGAAGTAGGAGTTGTGGGTGGAAGTCACAGGGAAAGAGATTGGAATTCCATATATAGCAAAACTTGTAACAATTAGAGCTGCCTACAGTGGAAATGAGGGAATAGGAATAATGAGTTCATTCATTTACCAACCATTTATTTATCAATTACTAAATACAAGGCACTAAGCTAAGTGCTAAGCATTCAGTGACAAAATAAAATAGTTTCTTCAAGGGCGTTTTTTGTTGTTCAATCATTTTTCAGTTGTGTCTAGCATTGTGACCCTATTTAGGGTTTTGTTGGCAAAAATACTGGAATGCTTGGCCATTTTCTTCTCCAGCTCATTTTAAAGCTGGGAAAACTGAGGTAAACAGGCTTAAATGATTTGCCCAGGGTCACACAGCTAGTAAGTATCTAAGCTAGATTTGAACTCAGGAAAATGGGTCTTCCTGACTCCAAGCATGGCATTCTATCCAGTACGTGGTCAAAAAAGTTACACAAATAATGAGAGAGAGTGAATGTGAGTGAGTGACAGTGCATTTGGAGAACTAGGGCATCTATGAAACAGGAGAGATTGTATCATGAGCAATTTGTGCAAAGGCTCAAATGGGAGGTGGAATGTCTTTCATGTTGGGGAATATTATAGAGAACAGACTTTGAGCAGTGGTTGGACATTTTCTAATTCTATAATCATTTCTTTAGTTTTTAGTTTTCCTCCATATTCCTCACGCAGGTAAGGTTTCTGTCTTTCTAACTCAAAATGTTGAAATTCTTACTAAGTCCAAAGCCAATAGTTGAAAGGATTCTGGAAATTTGCCTTTATTTGAATCCGGATCTTCCACTTGTTGACTGATGGACCTTGGCAAGTCACTTCCCTCTGTGGGCCTCAGTTTTTTCAGCTATAAATCAAGGGGTTGGGCTCTATGCTCTCTAATTTTCCTTCCAACTCTAACTTTTTGTAACCTGAGGTCTCAAATGAGAGGCTCCTAAAAACAAGAACCAGCAGACCCTGGGTATAATCAGCTAATTATGCTACCCAATAATTAGACCACCCATGAGAAAGAAAAGGAAGATATGAGTGGGAATTAGAGACAGATGGAGGCAGAACCAGAAATTCAGATTTTTGAAGGGATTATGGAGAAGACAAGGGGCAGAGATTGTGGAGGGGCAGCAATAGGGTGGGCCAAACAAAGAAATGTAGTAGAAAGAAAACCATTGGGCTGGAAGTCATTAGATCTGAGTTCTAGTCTCAGCATTGAAACTACTTGCTCTCTGATTCTGGGAAAACCATTTATCTTTTCTGAATTTCAGTTTCCTCCTCTTTATCAGGAAGAATTAAGTTAGTTGGCTTCTAAGGTCTCTTCCAGCTCTGACATTCTGTGGCTGAAAGAGTGGGAAAGGGAGGGGGGGGGGAGAAGAGAGGTTGGAGGAGAGCTGGGCAAGGCTAGCTAGGCTCCCAACATTCCCAGCATTGAGGAAGGTGTGGGAGGGCTGGGTTCACTTAAAGCTAATCTGGCTGGAGTCCTGCATTCCTAAATACAAAGGTTAATCTGAGGTGAAGATAACAGGCATGAATATCCCCATGGATTTCCCAAACATCCAAGACTTTAGACCCAGGGCTCCTTGAACTAGGGAGGGAACAATGCTGCATCTTTCATCCTCATCTATGTTTACTTGAATGTCATAGAGTGGGCAGTGCTGGAAGGGCCCTTAGAAGAGAGGACTTTAGAGCTGAGAGAAACCTTAGAACAGAGAACAGAGAATGCCCAAGCTAGAAATGACCATAGAACAAGAAACAGGGGACATCAGAGCTGGAAAGGCCCTTGGGATGGCTAGCAAAGAAGATTCTTAGAATCCTTACAGGCTCCACCCAGAATATGAAGCCTCTCTGGATTCTTTCTTCATCAGCTTCCCACCCCAGTTCTTAGTGCCTGCTGTGCCCTCTAACTACCTGATTTTACTGAAAATTGCTTGGTTCCCCAGACAGGTAAAGGACTTAACCCATGCTCACAAGACAGGATAGTTGCAAGGGTTGAGATGGGCATTCCCAGTCCAGTGCACTCATGGATTTGTCCCACCTAGGTCTTTCTCTATCTCTGCTTCTCTTTTTCCTCTGTGCCCTATTTTCTCCCTCTCACATGTTGAATTAGCAGACCCAGGGCCAGATTATAGTCTGTTCAATTAAAAGGACAATTGGCACTGGAGTTTGGAAGATGAAAGGAAATCAACTCCTTGAGAAGTTTATATTCTAAAGGGGGAGATACCACATACACAGACACATACATCTCTATACGCCCCAATAGCATGAGGCATGAGAATGAGAAGTGTTAGAGACAGATGAAAGATTTAGGGTGGGAAGAATCTCTTTTAGATGGAGTGAACATGGAAGAGCTCCTGGACAAGATGGCACCTAGAGAGAAGGGATGGAAGTTAGAAAAAGGCGTGGTGTCAAGCACAGTGTGTTCCAGGCATGGCAGAGTACTATGCTAATGTACAGAAGTGGGAGGTAGCAAGGTGAGATAATGGAGCACCTGGGAACCCAGTTTGGTTGGAATGAAGATTGTACGATGAATAATAATACATATATGTAAGAATGTAACAATATTTTGAAGGTTTGTAAAACATTGTACAAATATTATCTCTTTTAATCCTCACTGTGCTATTATTATTTTCATTTTTCAGATGAGGAAATTGAGGCAGAGTTTAAATGTTGTTAGGTTAAAGGTTAAAATGACTTGCTCTTGGATCACATAATTGGTGTCGAGTTTGGATTTGAACTCTGACATTCTTGACTTGTAGAGTCCTGCACTCTAATCACTGTGCCACCTGGTGGTCTCTGAATCACTTGGGGCTGCCTCTAGATGCTTTTAAATTGGAGTTAGATTGTGAAAGGCATTGAATGCCAGCCTGAAGAGTTGAAGGTAACAGAGATCCAACCAAGGTACTTCAACTGAAAAGTTCCTAATAGAGATCAATGCATTAGGAAAATTATTCTGTAAGTTGTTAAAAGAGAGACTGGAATTGGGAGGCAGAAAGATGAGAAAACATCTCACCAGAAGTAACTTATTTGTTAGAAGTAAGTTATGGGGGCAACTCGGTGGCTCCGTGGATAGAGCATCAGAGATGGGAGGTGTTGGGTTCATATTGGGCCTCATATACTTCCTGGCTGTGGGACCCTGGACAAGTCACTTGACTCCTATTGCCTAAGCCCTTGCTGCTCTTCTTGCCTTGGAATCAATCCCTAGTATGGATTCTAAGTCAGAAGAAGTCACAACTCCCCCCTATGCACTAGTGAAATGAGCACTGGATTTCTCATTGGAACTGGAGATTGAATTTCCTCATTGCTTGTCACCACCTTGGACACTTCCCTTGTCTCTTAGGCTCTTCTGTAAATTAAAGGTTTGGACCAGATCATCTCTCAGATCTCTTCCTAGCTCTAAAGAGGATTTTGGGTTATTGGTGGAGAGAGAAACTGGAAAAGCAGCAGCCAGGAAGGAAATGGAAGCGCAGGGAGTGGAGAATGGAGGTGGAAATGGTGATTCATTTGTTAGCTTGGGGGTTGAAATGTCTCTTTAAGGGGAGCTGGGGACATGGATAGCCCTCCTCCTCCACCCCATCCCCAAGGTTCAGCTCTGGCCCGGAGGGTGTGGATCTCAGAACCTTGGGGCCTTGCCAGGGAAGCTGACCGGCTGCTGGTTCACACAGTTGGAAAACAACAGCCAGTTCCCCATTCCCAAGCCCAGGCAGAGAGCTACCCAGGGAGATGGCAGCCCCATAGTCAAGGGCATTCAGGCCTGGAGTAGTGATGGTGTGTGGGACTGGTGGGCACATAGCTGGCTTCTTAGCAGTCCTGGGGAGAGAGAAGGAGAAGGGAGCCCCTCTTCTCTGCCTCCCAGGGTCTGTCCCTTGTTGCTGAGAGAAAGGGAGGAATAACTCAACTCGGACAAGCCAAGACTTCTTACTTCTTCTCCCCCCACCCCTCCCAAGATTTTTGGCCTGGGAGAGTCTCTCCTCTCTCTTCCTCTTTAATCTGTTGGCTAGGTTCTTGTTAGCTTGCAGGGGTCTCGGGGCCCCAGTGGGGCTGGGGACGCCTCCTTGCAGTCCTGAAAATGTTGAGGCAGAACGTATTCTCTCAGACTTCCCATCCCCTGCAGGGCTGAGGGAGAGGGAAGGCTCTTTCCTATTGAGCAGCATCTGTGTTCTGCTGGGCCCCCAAGCACCCTAAGAACAGGTCTTTGTGTGGCTGTAAAACAGAATTCTCATTAGAGGAAATAGACCATGGTCTGCATTAAATTGTCTACAGGCTCCCAGCGTTTTTCTCAGTTACCAGAACCTCTTGGAGAGAGAATCATAAAATTAAAGACTGTCCTAGGTTGGAAGGAAATCTGACAGCCGAGAATGAGCCAGAAGGGATCTTAAGAATATACAAGATGGCAATCACCTTAGAAACCATCTCTCTCATTTTACAGAGGCCCAGAGGGGGAAGTCACTTGCCCAAGGTCACACAGCACTTAGTGGTAGATCCACGACTGGAATCCAGGTCCCCAGATTCTCACTGTCTCCACTACCTTGGAAAGGTTTTTAGAATCATTGTCTTCAATTCCCGTTCTCTCATCTTCTGATAAATCTGAGGTAGTTTAGATGGAGTTGAATTAGTGGAGAGAGCGCTAGGCCTGGAGTCAAGAAGGTGCAAGTTCAAATCCTGCCTCAGACACTTATTAGCTGTGTAACCCTGTCACTTCTGTCTGCCTTAATCCTCTGGAGAAGGAAATGGCAAATCACTCTGGTGTCTTTGCCAAGAAAACCCCATGGGCTGTGGGGTCAGGAAGAAGTGGACATGACTGAACAAGAATGAAAATTTGTCCCCCTAAATTTAACTGATTGTCTCTGGGCTAAGTCATGGTTGGAGAAGCATAACTAGCATGAGGTGAGTGGGATTTTCCTCTTGGGTGCCCAGACCTAGTGGGGCATGTTTCCTTCCTGTACCTTGCTTGATCCTCCATGGCAAAATTTCCTTTCAGTTTCCATGCCCTCTCAGGAGTGAGGTCCAGGCCACTCCTTTCTCTGGCCCTCTGGCATGTCCCTACCTATTCTCTTGAACTGCTTTGTCTTAGATTTAAAAATTCTTAGTTATGCCTCTGCCCATTCTACTGACATTGATGCTTGCCTCTGAGGCTTAGTAGATAGAGTACCACATCTGGAGGAAGGAAAACCTGAGCTCAAATCCAGCCTGAAAGTCACCTATTAACTGTGTGACCCCTAGGCAGGTGACATAACCTTTATCTGCCTCAGTTTCCTTAGCTGTAAAATAGTGATAATAATAGTCCCTACCTTAAGGTCAAATGAGATAAAATTTATAAAGTGCTTAGCACAGTGCCTGGTACTTAGTAGGTGCTTAATAAGTGCTTATTCTTTACCCCACTTTTCTTTCCCTTCAAAGAATATTCAGTGACTGAATCATCCCAGATTTGGGGATCCTCCATTTCAAAGACATTCACTGGGAGCTGACCTTTTGGGCACCCACCAGCATAGGTGTGCAGACCCATTCTGACAAGGGCATCAGCAACATTAGTAATGGCAGCAGAGTATAAAATGGGGTCCCATTCCCATCATGAAGCCTTTCCTGACTCTTCTAGCTGAAACAGACAATTTAATGACACCATCGTTGGAAGACCCTAGTGCTAACAGCATATGTAATCATGTACACCGTGCTTCTTCCTTTCTCCTCTCTTTCCTCATCTCTAAAGTGAAGGGGCTGGACACTGTGTTCTCTATAACCCAATCTGGCTCTAAGACTCTGTGCTAAAGGTCCTTCCAGGGCCCTCCCAGCCTTGACAGTCTATGTCCTAAGATCCATTCTAGTCCCAGCAATCTGTTCTAAGGTTCCTTTCTGCTCCAACACTCTCTGTTCTCTGTTCTCTGTTTCAGCCCTTCCAGTGTTGCCATTCTCTGTTCTGTTTTAAGGCTCCTTCTAGCTCTGACTTTCTCTGTTCTAAAGACCCTTCCAGTGTTGCCATTCTCTGTTCTGTCTTAAAACTCCTAGCTCTGACTTTCTCTGTTCTAAAGACCCTTCCAGTGTTGCATTCTCTGTTCTCTGTTCTGTTTTAAGGCTCCTTCTAGCTCTGACTTTCTCTGTTCTAAAGACCCTTCCAGTGTTGCCATTCTCTGTTCTGTTTTAAGACTCCTTCTAGCTCTGACTTTCTCTGTTCTAAAGACCCTTCCAGTGTTGCCATTCTCTGTTCTGTTTTAAGACTCCTTCTAGCTCTGACTTTCTCTGTTCTAAAGACCCTTCCAGTGTTGCCATTCTCTGTTCTGTTTTAAGGCTCCTTCTAGCTCTGACCTTCTCTGTTCTAAAGACCCTTCCAGTGTTGCATTCTCTGTTCTGTTTTAAGGCTCCTTCTAGCTCTGACTTTCTCTGTTCTAAAGACCCTTCCAGTGTTGCATTCTCTGTTCTGTTTTAAGGCTCCTTCTAGCTCTGACTTTCTCTGTTCTAAAGACCCTTCCAGTGTTGCCATTCTCTGTTCTGTTTTAAGGCTCCTTCTAGCTCTGACTTTCTCTGTTCTAAAGACCCTTCCAGTGTTGCCATTCTCTGTTCTGTTTTAAGGCTCCTCCTAGCTCTGACCTTCTAAACTTGGCATTCTAACCCTCTTCCCGTCATAAGTTCTCTGTGAGAAGCAGCAAGGTGGTGTAGTGGATAAAAGGCTGGGCTTAAGATCCAGAAGACCTCAGAAACATCGTGGTTGTGTGATCTCAGGACAAATCACTTAACTTGTTAGATTCAGTTGTCTCTGCTGTAAAATGGGCATGATCATGGTAGCCCCAAAGTGCTAGCAAGTATTTTTCTTCTTTCGAGGTTCCTCTAGTCCTCACATTCTGCCCCCGTTGCAGTAGTTTGTGTTCTAAGAGCCTTTCTAGTTCTGGCATTTGGTGTTCTGCGTTCTACGATTTCCTCCCGTCCTGTCATTTCGTGTTTGGATACTCTGTGTTCTGAGAACATTCCGGGTCTTGGGCCCCTCCCGGCTCTGCCATTCTCTGGGTAGGAGTTTTTTGTGTGCTGAAAGGACACGTTATCGGGTTACCTGGCACCAGGTCCAGCAGCTTTGGGCTCCCAGTGATTCAGCCTCCCCATCTCCCAGAGAGAGCCGAGGGCGTTTCTCCGATTTGATTCCACTTTGCCCAGTGGGGAGGAGGGGGAGAAGGCCAGTCTCTAGGCGCAAACAACAACGACAATTTGTCTCTGCACCCACCTTGTTCCAAAGTGGATTTGCCGGTTTTAGCTCAGAGCTTCCCCCTGGGGATCCCGCCTGAGTTCTTCCACCCACCTCAGCGAATCCAGGCTCCGTCTCAGACAGGAAGGCAAAGAGAGGCAGGCAGACTCCAAACTGAGCTGGGGTGGGGGGAAATAGAAGCTGGTCCCGAGCCCTGAGGATGAGAAATTTAGAATGGGAAGGGATAGTAGAACCCACCCGGTACCTCTCACTTTACAGAATAGGAAACCGAGACCTAAAGAAGATAAAATGACTTGTCACTGCTAGGAAGTATCTAAGGTGGGATTGGAACCCAGACCTGATCTGACCCCAAGACCAGCACAGCAGAGCTGCCATCCCATTTTGCCCCCAGTCTGAGCAGGCACAGCCTTTGCCCCTGGAGAGTGCCATGCCCGCTGGTAAGCAGAAACGTGAGACTTGGAAACAAGTTTGGAGCCCTTTCCTGGGGCCCAGAGTAAATAACGAGGTAAACACTGGGTGTGGGCAGCCGAGGAAGGCTTCCTGGAGGAAGTGAGTCTTGAACAGCTGATCCTAAAAGAGGACCGCTGGAGTCACACACACAGTTGGGCTTCCTTCCTGGCCTTGGGGATGACAGGAAGCTGTTGAAATAGTCTTTGGAATGGAAAGTAATTAGTGGTTTAACTTTGGACTGGCTGGCAGGCTCTCTGGGGCTGATTAGAACCCAAATTGGGATCCACACTGATACTTTTGTCCTGAGGCAGCGAGATAGGCTCCTTGACCCTCTCATTTAATCCCACAGACCTTTAGGAGGCGCCTGGACCAGGGCTTAGAAGACACCGCTCCATCCTCGGCTGGGGATGGGGGGTCCTTCCGCTGGCCTCTCGGTGGTCCTCTTCCTCTTTGGGATGGGACTGGATAGTCATTAAGGTTCCTCCGAGCTCCCACGTTCTATGAACTCTATGTCGGAAAGCCAGATTTGATCCGGGTCATCAGAAAGAGGAGGGGATGCATTTAGGAGATGGCCTGTGAATCTGGAGAAATAAAACTGGAAAGACAGATGGAGTCCACATTGGGGAGGGTTTGGAAGGGCCGGATCAGGAGTTTGCCCCTTCGTAGTCCCTGGCAGTAAGTTTTTGGTCTTTTGTTTTTCAGACAAGTGAGAATTTTTATTAAAAATGCAAACCATCCCAGCATCCTGGGAGGGGGCATCGGTCCTCTGAAGACTAGGAATGTGGGAGAAGGAGAAGGAATTGGGCAGGAAGGAGCCAATGAAGGTTTTTGAGGAGAAGAGTGATGATATAATGGTTCATGGAGAAAGATGGCAGCTAGGTAGGTAGGCATAGAACTCACCTGCGACTTAGGAAGTTCAGTTGTGTCTAGTGACCCTTTTAGGGGCCTTGGAGTGGTTTGTCATTTCCTTCTCCAGCTTATTTTACAGATGAGGAAACTGAGGCAAACAAGGTTCAGTGACTTGCCTAAGGTTACACAGCTTGACGGGATTTGAACTCATGAAGATGAATCTTTCTGACTTCAGGTCCAGCACTCTATCCTGCTCAAGAAGACGTGAGTTCCAATCCTATGTGGTCCTGGATTTGTCACATGTGTACACTTATAGCCCTATCTGTAAAATGGGGATTATAGGAGCTGCCACCTCATTTAGTTTATAGTGAGGATCAAATGTAAATATATGTGAAGCCTCTGCAAACCTTGAAGGGCTATTAAAGTTTATCTAATCACCACCGTCATCATTATTATGACTCAAGCTGGCCAAATTGTCCTTTTTCAGTTTCTAGCACTAGACCTCTTGCATTTCCAGTTTATATCTGGTTTGTGCATTGGTTGCACACTGTTGCCCCCCGTTAGACCGAGCTCCTCGAGAGCAGGGATCCGCTTTTACTTCTCTTTGTATCCCAAGCACTTGTGCTTTTTTTTTTTTTTTTAAATATTATTTTATTTGGTCGTTTTCATACATTATTCACTGGAAACAAAGATTGTTTTCCTCCCCTCCCCCCCCCCCCCCCCCCCCGCCTTTCCCTCTCCCATAGCCGACGCATGATTCCACTGGTTGTCACATGTGTTCTTGACTCAAACCCATTTCCCTGTTGTTGGAGTTTGCATTATAGTGTTCATTTAGAGTCTCTCCTCAGTCTTATCTCCTCCAACCCTGTAGTCAAGCAGTTGCTTTTCAGCGGTGTTTTTACTCCCACAGTTTATCCTCTGCTTGTGGGTAGTGTTTTTTTTTTTAGATCCCTGCAGATTGTTCAGGGATTGCATTGATACTAATGGAGAAGTCCATCACCTTCGATTGTACCACAATGTATCAGTCTCTGTGTACAATGTTTTCCTGGTTCTGCTCCTCTCGCTCTGCATTACTTCCTGGAGGTTGTTCCAGTCTCCATGGAACTTCTCCACATTATTATTCCTTTTAGCACAATAGTATTCCATCACCAACATATACCACAATTTGTTCAGCCATTCCCCAATTGAAGGGCATCCCCTCATTTTCCAATTTTTGGCCACCACAAAGAGCGCAGCTATGAATATTTTTGTACAAGTCTTTTTGTCCATTATCTCTTTGGGGTACAAGCCCAGCAAGCACTTGTGCTTTTAAAAACAACAAAACCCTTAACATCCTACTTAGACTCCATACTAATAGTTTCAAGGCAGAAGAGCAGGAAGGGCTAGGTCACTGGGGTGAAGTGACGTGCCCAGGGTCGCCTGTCTAGGAAGGGTCTCAGGCCAGGCTTGGCTCTCCATCCCCTGAGTCACCTTGCTGCCCCAGGAGGTGCTTTTAATAAATGTTTATTGACTGGCTGACTAACTGAGCCTCTCTGTGCCAGCTGTTCCTCCTGTCCTTCTTACCAGGAATCCCGTGTTTCCTTTAAACACGCAACTCCCTGGTCAGTTTCTCTGGGAGCCTTTCCTGCGCCTTGCAGTGGCTGGCGGCCTTCTCACTCCCCAACGATCTTGAGTTTATTTTGTATGACTTTAAGTGTGCCTAACCCCCCCCCCCCCCAAGCTAGATTATATGGCTTTCCTCATGGGCAGGCCTTGTTTCATTTTTTTTTTGTCTTGGCAACCTGCTGCCTAGCACTGTGTCTGACGCACCCTAGATCCTCAATAAAGACAGACTTGTTGATTGATTGATGACCGTAGCTTGTTGTTGGACAAATCCGGAGAGGGGAAGGCCCAGAAGTCAGAAAGACCTGTTTGGAGGCTGTATTATAATAACCCCACTGAGAAGTGATAAGAGCTTGCACATCCATGTGGCCAGGAAAGGACTGAATGGATATTGTAGAGGTTAGAATCCGCTGGATCTAATTTCTCCTTGGAAACTGGAGGCGAAGGTTTGAGAAACTGGGGTACACACTTGACCCCCATTGCCTAGCCCTTACCACTCTTCTGCCTTGGAGCCAATACACAGTATTGAATCCAAGACAGAAGGTAAGGGTTTAAAATTAAAAAAAAAAAGAAATTGGGGTACATACTGTGAAGTCAGTGGGCGGAAAGAGGAGAATTTCAAATATTGCTAGGAAGGAAGGGAGCTGTGGAATTTCCCTGTAGGAAATCAGCACATTAAGTCAATGAACATTTATTGAGACCTACTGTGTGAGCTTTAAATTAAATTCTGTAGCAATGTGAATGATATGATTATGAATAAATTAAACATATAAATCATAATAAAGTAAATAAATAAATTAGGACATAATTATCTTCAATATATTAATAAAACAAAATAAAATTATGTTAGATATCATAATTAATAAATAAAATGTTTTAATAAATAAAGTATAGTAATAAACATTTATAAAATGAAAAAAAATTTAGGGAATCTTTAAGGGCCTTTCCAGATTCAACATTCTGTATTTTGTGTTTTAAGGTTCCTTCTCTATTCCAAGTTCTAGCTTTGGTATTCTATATTCTCAGCTTTAACAGTCTGTGTTCTAATGTCCTTTCCATTTTTAACATTCTGTGTTCTCAGGCTCCACAGAGCTCTGACAATATATGTTCTTTTTTGAAAAAAAAGTTAAAAAAAAATTTTTTTTTTGGAAAATTTTATTTAATGAGTTAATTTAGAGCATTTTCCCACAGTTTCAGGAATCATGTTCTTTCCCTCCCCTCTTCCTACCCCCTCCCTTAGACGATGTGCAATTCTACTGGGTTTTACATGTGACAATCTATGTTCTAAAGTCCCTTCCAGACTATGATTGTGAATGCATTTCTGAAATACCAGATAAAATTTGTTAGAAGTGGAGGGCACAGATGGGAGAGGAGGAGAAATGAATGTAGTGTGGTCACTGTGGGCCACCTGGGGGAGACTTGAAGTCAAATGTGAGACCAAAAAAAAAAAAAAGAGACCTGGAAAGATAAGGGAAGAGAGGGTCTCTTAGTCTTTGAGGAGGAGGGATCCTAGACCTGGAAAAAGAAGAGCTGTGGGAATGAATGCTAATCCATTCTCTGCCTCAACTATCTCTACAATCTGCTAGGCTCCGGACAGAAATACACTCTGAATGGAGCTGATGACCCTTTTACCCTCTGGGTTCCCGAATGTACTAGATGAATTTGGGCCAAAATTTTCTCTGTTTAGCAAAGAGGTCAGACTTGAGAAGGCCTAGATCTGAATCATGGTTCTGCTGATCATCTGAGTGACCCTGAGTGATTAGTACATTTCACCTTTCTGAAACTCAGTTTTCTTCCAGTAAAATGGGATAACAATTATTATTCCCAATAATAACTTGTACAATGAACCTGTAACCCTGCAATAAGGTTCTTTTTGCAAACCTTAAATTAAGCCCCTGAGCATTGTGAGTCCTTTCCTGTCTTTATATATTTCTGACATTTTTGTTGTTCAGTTGTTGTTCAGTTTCATGGCCCCCTTTGGAGTTTCCTTGGCAAAAGATATTGGAATGGTTTGCCATTTTCTTCTCCAGCTCATTTTGCAGATAAAGAAACTGAGGCAAACAGGGTTCAGTGACTTACCTAGAGTCACACAGGTTGGAAGTGTCTGAGGCCATATTTGAAGTCAGGAAGATGAATCTTCCTGACTTCAGACTTGGCACTCTTTCCACTGTACCAGCTGCTTTTCTTTACATCTTATAAACTTCTATTAACTCTGTGATCCAGGGAAAATAGCTTCCTTGATATTCCTTGAACAGTATTCACAATCTCCTGATTCTGGGCATTTTCATCAGCTATCTCCCATTCTTGAAACTTTTCCCTTCCTCATATCTGTCTCCTGGCTTCCTCTAAGCCCCAGCTAGAATCCTGTGCTCTGAAAGAAACCTTTTCTGATCCCCTTAACGCTAGTATACTTTCTTGGTTGATTATCTCCAGTTTTTCTTCTGTAACTCTTATTTGTACATAGTTGTTTCCCCATTTGACTTGGGATCTCCTTGAGGGTAGGGATTGTCTTTTACCTCTCTTTGTATCCCCAGGGCTTTGTGTAGTGCCTGGCACATATAGTGGGTGCTTAATGAATGCATTTTGATAGGTTTATTTTTACAGTGCCTAGATTTCATCCTGTATCCCTATCATTATTGTGATTATTAATAAGTTTTAAAAAAATCTTTACTTTCTGTCTTAAAATCGATACAGTTACAAGGCAGACGAGCAGTAAAGAAAGTGACTTTCCAGGGTCACATAGTTAGGAAGTGCGTGAGGTCACATTTGAACCCAGGATCTTCTGTTCCTAGGTCTGACTCTATCCTCTGAGCCACCCAGCTGCCCCATTAATAATAGTTATTAGGGATGGTGGCCCCAACTCCCTCTAGATCTTAAACCCTCTGAGACTCAGCACAGGGCTGAGGGAGCCCTACTGAAAGGCTCCCAGGATCTTTGAATTGTTCTTTGGGATGCCAGTTGGGTCACCCCAGGGAGTCCATCATAATGAGGCCACAGCTTTTGAGTTTGGATTTCAGGCTTCAAAGGCCCCTCCTCCCCTTCTCCTCCTGTGGTGATCTGGGAAAGCAGGCCATCATTTATTTTCATTTCAGTCATTCATTCACTGTTAGCCTCATGTTTGGCCCCCCTCTGCTTCTCAAAGGTGGGAGCTCTGCTTTTAGGAATCTTAGAATTTTATGGCATTTTAGGATTTGGATTCCAAGGGTCCTCAGATGTCTTACTCCTGGGGCAGAATCTCTTCTTTAAAAACAAAAACAAACTCCTTACCTTCCTTTTTAGAATCGTTTCTGTGTATAGGTTGCAAGGCAGAACAGTAAGGGCTGGGCAGTGGGGGCTAAGTGATTTGTCCAGGGTCAAACAGCTAGGAAGTGTTTGAGGTCAGATTTTGAACCTAGGACCTCTGATCTCTATCCACTGAGCCATCTGGCTGCCCCCAGGACTCTCTTCTAAAAGTGTGTGTTATTTAGCGCTTTAACATTAACAAAGAATTTTCCATATATGATTAGTCCCCATTTTTGCACAGATCTGCTGTGGGTCACACCGTTACTAAGTGTCTGAGGTAATACCTGAACTCAGGTCCTCCTGATTCCAAGACCAGCTGTATATATCTATCTATAGCTCTCTATCTAGCTGCCCCTACAGCCTTTCTGGCAGGAGGTCATCTCTTAATGATGGAAAACCCATTGAGGAAGTCTTTCATAGGATTGGGAGTTTGGAGCAGAAAGACCTTAGAGTTAGTTCATCTAGACGAACTCTTTCATTTTACCTATGGGGGAATGGTTTGCCATTTTCTTCTCCATTTCATTTTGCAAATGAGGAAACTGAGGCAAACAAGGTTCAGTGACTTGCCCAGGGTCACATGACTAGGAAGTGTCTGAGAGCAGATGTGAACCCAGGTCCTTCCTTCTCAGGGCTGGCTTTCAATCCCCTGACCTATCTATCTAACCCTTCTAGGGATGTTTTAAGGATAAAGGGAGATCATTGTAAATTGCTTTGCAAAACTTGAATGGTTACATTCTAGCTCTTCTTCTCCTTCTCCCTCCTTGTCTTTCGTCTTTCCTCTTCCGGCTCTTTCTCTTTCCTTTTCTTCTAGTAATCAGGTTGTGAAGAACTTTAAATGTCCAAAAGAGGAGTCTCTATTTGACACTGGAGGTAAAAGGGCGATGCTGGAGTTTTCTGAATAGGAAGGTGCCATGCTTAGATTTGCACTTGAAGAACATTACTTGGGCACGAGATGAGAGACTTGAAGTAGAGAGCCCAATCCCTCAATTATCCAGGCAAGAGGAGGCAGGACTTGAGCCAGGGTGCAGTGGCTATTTGAGCGGACAGAAAGCAACATCTGACACAGATTTTAAAATGACAAGATATGACCCTGGATGAATTTGTGGGGAGAGTGATGGGGAGGAGGGAAGGAGGACACGGAGGTTGCAGATGCCTGGTTATTGGAAGGATCGTGGAGCCTCGGGTACCAAAGGACAAGTTCTGGTGAGGGGAGATTTGAGGAGAGGAGGAAGAGGGAAAGATAATGGGTTCTGGTTCTGAACAAGTTGGGTTTGAGATGCCAGGGGGACATCCATTTTGAAATGTCCAATTGGCAGTTGATAATCTGGATTTTGGAGCTCAGGAGAGAGACAGGGTCTGGATGTACCACTGATAATGGAATCCGTGGGAGCTGATGATGCCACCAATGAGAGTAGAGAGAAAAAAGAAGATCTAAGACAGATGCTCAAAGAACTCACAATGTGTTTGTTGGTGAAGGAGGAGCAAAGCAAGAGGGGAGGGGCACAAAAATGCACCAAAGTAAGGAAATACAAAGTAATTTCATGAGAGTGTTAACAGCTGCTTGGAACAGGATTTGGTAAGAGATGGGCTGGACTTTGAACAAAGTTAGGGATTCTAGGAATCCTAGGAATGAGGGACCATTTGTGCAAAGACCCAGAGGAGGGAGATGGGGCATCCTGTACACGTATCCCTTCTATATAATGACTTTTCTTATCATTGTTTTGCTATATCGTGGGTTGTCATAAACAATTAAATAGAGACTCTTTTGGAGTTTTGCAGAAGCTAGAGACAACACAGATGACATGGAAAAAGTTTAGAAACTAAGAAAATGCCCTCTCCCTCTCTTCTCTTCTCTTCTCTTCTCTTCTCTTCTCTTCTCTTCTCTTCTCTTCTCTTCTCTTCTCTTCTCTTCTCTTCTCTTCTCTTCTCTTCTCTTCTCTTCTCTTCTCTTCTCTTCTCTTCTCTTCTCTTCTCTTCTCTTCTTTCTCTCCCTCTTTTTCTCTCTCTCCCTTTCTCTCTCTCTCTCTCTATATATATATATATTATTGTATAACATCAACATATTTTTGGTATTGTAAATATACATCATTTCTATTTTAAAGTTAAAATAAGAGTTAAAATGCGAAAGTCAGCAGATGACACATCAAGGGGCTAGAAATGTTGAGATATTGTAACATTGACCTACATATAGCCTATGATCAAATACTTAGCCCAGATTTCACAGTAAGGCACTTTAAAAAAAGAAAAAGAAAAAAATTCAGATTTCTCTGGCATAAAGGGAGGGCCAACAATTTTTATGTGTGTTTTCCAGGTCGTGGGGGCACGCCTTCCCTAAGCGTGATGTGGAAAGGATTCTTGTCGTAGTAAACTAGTGTGACTTGAACAGAGAGTGTATAAAGGAGAGTGTAAGTAAGATGAGGCAGATTGAGTGGGCTTTAAATGCCAGCTTGAAATTTTCCTGCTGTGTCTTAGAGCCAATAGGGAACCGTTGGAGATTTTAGAGTGGAAGTAGGGGGTGATGTATTGGCGTGTATTTTGGGATTTTCAATTCGACCATGACACAGTGATTCTATGAATCTGTGGGACAGTTTTAATGGTATTGAAAAGCTTTCCTTTTACCATGTGGTTAGGCTTTCCTGGGGGAACCATACGTGGAATAATAATCATTGTTCGGAATGCCTTGTGTGGCACTTTAAGGTTTGCAAAGCACTTTTCATCCATTTTTATCATTTAATACCAGCAAGCTCGTGAAGTCTTATTTCTGTGTTATGGAAAAGGACCTCACGGTTAGACGGCATAAGGAACTTGTCCAGAAATGTCACCTGCCTGTGCATCAGTTAGCCCAGCGCTTCAGGAAGGGCTCTTAAAACAAATGCCTCCATTTCTGTCCCAGATAATTTAGTCCAGAACCTCCTTAAGGTAGGGTTGTGTGCTAGATGACTTGGTAAAGAGTGTGGGTGACTTGGTGTAGCCCGTCTCTATTCCTGGAGAAGTTATTCAGAGCCCCAGGTTCTACAGACTAGAGCACAAATGTGTGTTTATTTTGTGTATTCATTCAACAAACATCAGCTGCCATCTGTTGGGTTTAGAGCCTTTTGTGCTTGGGGCTGATGGAGCCTAGATAGATAAAAAGCAAAGCCCTAATAATTGTACTGTAAGGGAGGGTTAGAAAAGAGATTCACACAGGACTGTGGGGATTCAGAAGGTTAGGGTAGGGGAGCTGATAGGTAGCACAGTAAATAGATCACCAGGCCTAGATTTGGGAGGTCCTGGGTTCAAATTTGTCCTCAAACAACTTCCTAGCTCTGTGACCTTGGGCAAGTCTCTTAATGCCAATTGCCTAGCCCTGGCCATTTTTCTGTTGTAAATTTGATACTAGTACAGAAGAAGGTAAAGGATTATTTAAATACATTTTTTTAATGAGAAAAAGATCAAGTCAAAGAGAAACCTGGGTTAGTTCCATAAAAAATAATGACTGGATCATGTGTCTTAGGTTAGAAATGAGAGGCTTCACTGGGTGTTATAGTGGAAACAGTTCTGGACTCTGCCTTAGGTGTGAGTATCTGAATCCCAGCACTATCAGTGACTGGATGTGTTGCTTTGAGTAAATTCCTTAAACTCTCTTGGCCTCAGTTTCTTTCTCTGTAAAATAAGCATACTCCTTGTGCTCTGACATCATCAGAGTATGGGGAAAAAAGGACTATAAAGCACATAGCCATGGAAACCACGTAATAATAATGATCGGGGCTTTTCTGCTCTGCAATGAGGTTTTTTTGGTGGTTCTCTGTTCTTGGAGGAGATTTCTCTTTCTTTCTTTCTTTCTTTCTTTCTTTCTTTCTTTCTTTCTTTCTTTCTTTCTTTCTTTCTTTCTTTCTTTCTTTCTTTCTTTCTTTCTTTCTTTCTTTCTTTCTTTCTTTCTTTCTTTCTTTCTTTCTTTCTTTCTTTCTTTCTTTCTTTCTTTCTCTCTTTCTTTCTTTCTCTCTTTCTTTCTTTCTCTCTTTCTTTCTTTCTCTCTTTCTCTCTCTCTCTCTCTTTCTCTTTCTCTCTCTTTCTCTTTCTCTCTCTCTCTTTTTCTCTCTTTCTCCCTTTCTCTCTCTCTCTCTTTCTTTTTTTCTTTTTTTTCCATGGTTACAAGATTCATGTTCTTTCCTTCCCCTCCTCCAAACCCCCTCCCATAGTTGACTTGTATCAAGACCTATGGAGGAGATATCTTGGGTAAGAGCTGAGCTTCCAGGTCCTCTGAGATGCCTTCCAGCTCCGCTCTTCTGGGATGGGAGTGAGGGGATGTTCTGATCAGAGCCTGCTTCCTCTTTGGTGGGTGCCTCCCTTTGTGCCTGTTTACAGCCCCCTTCCTGAATCTCAGCCACAGAAGGTCGGGGTTTGGGGATCCTCTGGGCTTCTAATTTCATTTTACAGAGGAGGAAATCAGGGTCCAGGGTGGGGAAAGTTTTCACCTCAGGTCATGGAGCAAGTGGGTAGCCAAGCCAGCCCTTGAACCACAGTCTTCTTTCCATGTCAATACCCTCCCTCCGGGGCCTCCACAACAGAGCAGATGGAAGCAGGCTCTAGGAAGGGAAGACAATGATGAGGGAGGACATTCCATTCTTCAGGGACCCCTGCTACTCCCCCATGGGACGCCTGCCCATTTGGAGGCCCATGTACTGTTTATACTTTCCATAGCTCTCAGTTTATGGCCTGCCTGCTGCTCCTGCAATTAATTACAACCAGAGCAAATAACTTCTCCCCGGGAGGCTCAACTCCCTATAAACATTTATCTCCGAGGGGGGAGGAGGGATGGAAGATGTCTCACTCTAAGCCGGGGATCTTGGGAATGAGGGATTAACCCCCTTCGTGCTGGCAGTCTAATTGGGAGGGAGACAGGGGTAGAAAGGGAGGAGCGAAGCCTCCAGGAGGGCTCAGGGCACCTCGAGAAGGGGTGAAAAGACTGGCGTATGGAACATGCAGGTTATATGGGGTGGGAGGACCTGGGGTACCCCTAGAACTGTGTTTGACTGTAGAATAATAGATAGAACAATGCCCTCTATCAAGAAGAGGATGCAGGTTATATGGGGGTGGGAGGATCTGGGGTACCCCCAGGACTCTGTTTGGCTGTAGAATAATAGATAAAACAATACACTCTCAAGATATCCCCTCACACACTTATTAGATGTGTGACCCTAAGCAATTAACTGACCTTTAATTTCCTCATCTGAAAAATAATAGGGCTAATAATAGCACCCAGATCACTCCTGGTCCTAGAGAAGATCCAGTGAGCTAATGCATGCCCAAACCCTTTGCTAACCCCAAAAGACTGTATAAAGGTGAGCTAGGATGATTTCCACCATCCCTCCTTCCTCTTCTTGGTCTCTGCCTTGAATTCCAGTTATATTGTCCTCTTGAGGAGGAGCGAGGAAGGGAAGAGCCGTTCTTTGCAGGTGTGGCGGGGAGGCAGGATTTTATGGACGAGGCGCCCCACATTCCCATGGATGACTCCTTCCCTTAGAATCGTAGGACCCCTGTTCATCCGTAAGCATTGGGCCCCCAGCCTCAGCTGAAACCGGCTGTCTCTAGGGAGGGACGTCTCTTTCATCCCTGGAGGTCTTCAAAGGAGCACCGAAGGACCACTTGTTGGAGCAGTTTGTTGTCCGTTGGATTCTTGCTTGGGGATGGGGAGGGCTGGATGAAAGGCTGTGGTTTACTTCCTGAGCCTGACAGCCCTTTGCCAGGCAGTGAAGGAAGCAGCAGGAACAGCCCTGCCTGCCCTCCAGCCCCAGGGGAACTCACCGTGTGGTCCGGGAGACCAGACTCACCCACAGGAAACAATTACAGACCAATTATTGGCTAAACTGTGTGGCTTCAGGAGCTCTGAGGAGGGAGAGCTCCATCTGTTGTGGGCTAGGGTGGTCAGGACAGGCTTTTGGAAGGAGAATGAGGTCCCTGACGTGGGGGGGGGACAACCTGATCTTTCAGACTGGAAAAGGTGGACACGAAGGGGGTGGCACAGGGTGAGAGGCAGAGGGGATCCGTGTGCCCATTTCCATGGCTTTATGAGGTTTGCAAAGTGCTTTACATATATTATCTTATGACTTGATGCTTTACTCATGCCATCCTAGGAGGGAGCTAAGTGCAAATGCTATTACTTCTATTTTACAAATGAGGAAATGGAGACCCAGAGTGAGGAAGTGCCTGGAATTCCCTAGCTTCCTTCAAGGTTCATCTCCTCCAGAAAGTCTTTCCAGATCACCCTGGTTATTGCGCTCACCCTGCTCAGATCATCTTGAATTTTCTTTTCTGGTTAGTAAATATGGGGGGTTAGGAAGGGACAGACAGTGATGGGGGAAGTTTCCATTCACTCTTCACAGACTCCTTTTACTCCCCCATGGGACACCTGACCAACCATTTGGAGTGTCATGTACTCTCTTTTGATTATTTTTGATTATTGCGGCTAGGTGGAGATTGAGGGCAAGCAATCTCTTAAAAGTTCAATGGGATGGGGGCAGGTGGAGTAACCTATATTTCTTATAGCATTCAGTTTTTTGCCTTATTGTATCCTCCCAATAGAATGTAAGCTCCTTGAGGGCAGGGCCTGCTTTTTCTTTTTGATTTTGCATTTCTAATATTCAGTGCAGAGCCTTAATCACTGAAATAAATTGAGTTGACTAATCCTGACTCATGTTGCTAGAAGCTGTCACCTGGGAGTCGACTCTAAGATGCCCCTCTCCCCCCTTTTTAAACCTTTACCTTCTGTCTTAGGCTCAATACTGGGTATTGGTTCCAAAGCAGAAGAGTGGCAAGGGTTAGGCAATGGGGGTGAAGTGACTTGCCCAGGGTCACATTGCTAGGAAGTGTCTGAGGCCACATTTGAACCTGGGACCTCCTGTCTCTGGGTCTGACTCAATCCACTAAGCTACCCCAACTGTCCCCTCCTCCCCCCAGGTACCTTTTCTAAGGGAGTCAAAGGAGGTGTGTAAAGTAGCAGTAACCACTTCAAATAGAGTTTGATGGGAGATGATTAAGAGGGAGGTTGGAGCCATGCTAGACCCACAAGGTTGAACAAAATGTTGAGCCCAGAGATTGTATCAGTGTTGTATCACAGGCTTTAAGCTTTCATGTTACCAGCAAGGACTATGGCTTTGGAGAATAGAAGACCCTACCTGCTTGTCCAAGGATAGATACGCAAGTCATAAATGGTTTGGTTAGATTTTTGGTAATCTAGGAGAAATATCACCCAAGTAGCCACGGCATCAGAATGGCAGAGGATTGACAGTTGAGAAAAGGACCCCAAATCCCAAACTCTGCCTGTGACTGGCATGGCTCCATCCTTGACCTGTGTCTTACCTGTGTCTAACACTTCATCCTACATGGCAGCCACCTCTTCTGTCCCACGAGGCAGCCACCTCTCCTGTCCCACGAGGCAGCCTCCTCTTCTGTCCCACGAGGCAGCCACCTCTTCTGTCCCACAAGGCAGCCTCCTCTTCTGTCCCACGAGGCAGCCACCTCTTCTTGAGGTCATGGGATGATCCCAGGATTTAGGGCTGAAAGGGACCATAGAATGCAGAACACAGAACATCATAAATCAGAGCCAAAAGTGACCTTATTTTGAACATAGGACACAATGTTAGAGATAGAAAGAAAGTAAGAAACCATCTGGTCCTAATCCCTTCCCCTCATTTTAGATGATGAAAATAAGACCAAGATATGGGCAGTAATTTTCCAAGGTTGAGGGTAGGTTGGTTGGTTTGTTTTTTCTTTCCTTCTGGTGGACAGTTGATGGCAATGACTATGAGGATAGAGGTGGTTCTAAATGTTTTTGAAAAGAGAACTTTTTTTTTAAAATGATTTCCAAAGTCAGAAGCTTGATGGAGATTCATGACAATTAGCACTTGCTTGGGGGAACCCTTCAGTGGTTCAGTGGACTAGGAGGCAGGCAGGGTATCCTATGCCTCAGGTCACTTTGTGTCTTTCCTTGGCTGTGTAACGAATGGTCCTTCCTCTTTGTAGGGAGGGATGTGGTGTTTTCGGAGGTTAGACTCTGGCAAAAAGACTGGAATGCCATCCTTCCCTGGCCTCCACCCTATATAGTGGGATTGGGCAGACTCTGTAAGGTTAATGGGCACTTGGATTTCTTCCGATTGGATTCAGTGCCAAAGAGGAAACCCTTAGCTTCTTCTTTCTACCCACATTAGGGACAGCCCATCCCCAGGCTTAGGTACCAGGTGAAGAAGCGGATTTTCTTCTTTTACTATATATTCAAGCTTGTGTATGTCTTATTAGACTGTAAACTCCATGATGGTGTCATATAAACTCTATGTTCCATTGTCTAGCGCAGTACTGTGCATAATAATAAATGTTTGTTGAGCTGAATTGATGGGAAACTTATCTCAAGATCTCCCTCCTTCACATCCCAGACAGTAGCTTGATGAAGTTTGCTCACAGCCCTTGGGGTTCAGTTCTCCTGGAGACTCAAAATTGTAGCTGAAAGGATTGTCAGAACTAGCAGGGACCCTAAAACATATAATGTTGTTTTTTTTAAACCTTTACCTTCCATCTTGGAATCAATACTGTGTATTGGCTCCAAGGCAGAAGAATGGTAAGGGCTAGGCAGTGGGGGTTAAGTGACTTGCCCAGGGTCACACAGCTAGGAAGTGTCTGAGGCCAGATCTGAACCCATGTCCTCCCAACTCTAGGCCTGGCTCTCAATCTACTGAGCCACCCAGCTGCCCCCTAAAACATATAATGTTAATGCTGGAGGTTTCCTTAGAACAGAAGTGTCAAACTCACTGCCTGCAGAGTTTCTGAGGGCAGTCTGATCCAGGTTACAGTGTAGTTTGGAAATGGGGAATGAAGTCAACAGAAATAAAATGCAACCTAAATAATATCAATTTATGGCTTTCTAAGCCAGTCTCTTTGAGTTTGACCCCACTGCCTTAGAACCCAGAATGTCAGAACTAGAAAGCACCTTGGAACCTTTAATGTCAGAGTTGAAATGGATCTGAGAGCATAGAATAGAATGGCAGAAGTAGAAAGAGGCTTAGGTCACTCATTAGTCCTTTATGAAGTCCCTACTAGGTGCCAGGCACTCGGCTAAGTAACTGGGGGCCTTGAAAGATGGGAGGCTTTGAGGAGGCCTAGTAAGGACGGAGGAGGGCCTCCTCAGAGCTGGGGCCTTCATTGCCTCCTCCAAAGCAGCCATTTCTAGCCCCACAGCTCCCCTGGTGCCCCTGCAGCTCTGGCTACTAATGAAAATCATTCATCACTTCCCATTTGTCCTGAGCAGACGAATTGGCTTCCTGGGAGGAAGCTGGGACTTGGCTGGGGCTCTGCCCCAGCTGCCTTCCTGACATGGGGCTGGGCCTTCCTTGGTTTCCTCCTCTGGTCTCCAGGCCTCTTGGTATTGGAGGCCTCTTTTTAAAACCCCTGAGCAGGACCCAGGGCTCAGAGTAGAGGTTCCTGAAGGCCAGGTCTCCTCAGGGTGAAGGCTGGGACTATGCCTCCCCCTCAAAGTGGGGATTCCTGGAAGACAAGTGGAATATGTCTCCCCCCTCAGACAAGGCATTGCCCTTCTCTCTGCCTTCAGCTTGGGAGCATTTCCTTGTTTTTCTCTTTAGACAGGGGAAGCAAAAGATGGGGTTCCAGGGTGGGGGTGTGGTAAAACTGCTCCAAATAGCTCTAGGCTTCCCGATTCCTTGGATTATGTCTTTGCTTATGCTGAATTTTTGGTTAAAAAAAGGAGAAGAGAGAACAAGTTCCTTCCTGGGCTGATTTCCTACTTCTCCCCTCCTCCCCCATTAGTGGATACTTTGAGAAAGGAACAGGGAGAAGAATTAGGCTCATGGAGGATGGGAATCCTGGGAGGGTGAGAATGTTGGGGAGTGAGAGGGGGTCGAAAATGAGGGGATGGGGAGTGGAAGGGATTGGGGGCTGAGGGTTTTGGATGTGAGGAAGGGAGGAGAAGCAAGGCTAGAAGCTAACTTTTGTTCTCCAAGGTATGGGCCTGCAATTTCCCCCAAATTCTCAGCCAGCAAGACTTTCTTTGGCCCCAGGTTCTGTGAATGGGAAAGGGGGTGGAAGGCATGGGTACTAAGAGACCTTGGCCTCCCCAGATGTGGATGTCTCTGGCCTCACCCTTAGGAGTCTAGGGACGTCAGGAAAGTCAGCCAGCTCCTTGAACAAAAGTCAGGTTTACCTTATACATGAGCAAATAGCACAGTTGGAGAAAGGAGCAGCCATCAACCCAAGATCCTGTGGTTCCATGACTAAACTGTATTATTCCAAGGCTATGGTTCTGCCATTCTAAACTCGTAATTCCAGGATTTCTCTATACTATGAATCTTTGGTTGCAGGAGTCCAGATTAGGTAGCTCTTTGATTGCCTGAGTTCTAAATTGGATTTTTCCTCTATTCTGAAACTCCTTAACGCTAAGAAACTAAGGTTTGTGATCGCAAGCTGCTCTGGGTCTGTGATTGCAGTGATTCTTTTATTCCCCCTCCTTAAATCCTTACCTTCTTTCTTAGAATAAAAAAAACCCCACCCTCTATCTTAGAGTCAGATACTCTGTATCGGTTCCAAGGCAGAAGAGCAGTAAGGGCTAGGCAATTGGGGCTAAGGAATTTGCCCAAGGTCACCCAACTAGGAAGTGTCTGACATCAGATTTGAACCCACAGTCTTCTGTCTTTGGGTCTGGCTCTCCAGCCACTGAGCCATGGAGTTGCCCCCATGGCCGTGATTCTAAAATTGAGGGTATGGAGATTCCTTGGGCCTATGATTCTAAAGTCTGATTCAAAGCCTATTTGTTTGAAGCTCTTTGAGAAGAGTCAAGATAGGATCCCCCAGGACTGGCTGGACCTGGGAGGAGAGAGAAATGTATGGAAGTTGTGCCATCATCAGCAAAACAGATGAGAGCTCTGAGCCATTCTCCTCCCTAAGAGGTAATAATGGGGTTGGCAAGACTCGGGCTTTCTCCCTGACCACACTTTCCATCTCTGGAGGGCTAGTTTGTAGGGAAGAGAAGGCTGGGAGAGGAGGAGAAGTGGAGGGGTGGAAAGAATTGTTTGGATGACTTAGTCGTTGTCTTTGAGGCCAAGTGGACAAGAAAAGGATGAGCAAACACTTATTAAATTCCAAGTGTGAGCAAGGTTGAAAAAACAATGAGGTCCCTCTCTCTGAAGAGCTGGAACTCTATTGGGGAGTGAGATTACGGGCAGATACTGTTGATATGTGTGAGGATGCTAAGTGTCTTAAGTTCTTGATAAATGCTTACTGAATTGTTCTTGCATGAGAACGAGCATGGTCTGGGACATTTAAGAGGGAAGGAAGAATCACCTGTTTGGGTTTTGTTTGTTTGTTTTTTATGCTTATCTTCCATCTTAGAATCAATACTGTGCATTGGTTCCAAGGCAGAAGAGCAGGAAGGGCTAGGCAATGGGGGTTAAGTGACTTGCCCAGGGTCACACAGCTAGGAAGTATCTGAGGCCATATTTGAACCCAGGACCTCCTAACTCCAGGCTTGACACTTTATCTACTGTGCCACCCAGCTGCCCCCTAGGATCACCTGTTTTTGACTGAAAGGATGGGGAAGGTGATCCAGGGAAGATTACTGAGTAAGGTGGTGTATAAAAGCTGGGCCTTGGGGCTTGCTCTTCTGTTTTAGAGTTGTTACTAAGACAGAAAGTAAAGGTATAAAAAAACCCCCAAACCTGGCATTTGAACAAGGGGAAGTATGTCAGCAGGGGGCAAATAAGGCTGGGGACTAGGGATTCAATTCGACTCATTGGGTCAACATTTATTTGGTACCTCCTATGGGCAAGGCACTAGACTAGGACTTGGGAGTATAAAGGGAAAATAAAACCCAATTCTTGCATACGAGGAGCTTAGTGGAAAAGAGCCTTGGATCTGCAGTCAGAGACACCTGGGTTCTAGTCTCTGCCCGGATGCTTTATTTCAGGCCAATATAATCCAACCATCCTGGGTCCTTGCTAAGGATAGGGCATTGGGCTCTGCCTGCAGAAGACAAAGATGATTAAGTGGCAGAGGGCAGTGGTCCTTAGGCTTTTTGGTCTTAGGATCCCTTTATCCTCTGAGAAATTATTGAAGACCTAGGGGTGGGTAGGTGGCTCAGTGGATGGAGAACCAGGCCCAGGGACAGGAGGTTCTGGATTCAAATGTGACTCAGACACTCAGTCAACAGTGTGACTCTGGGCAAGCCAGTTAACCTCAGTTCCCAGCCCTTCTCTTCTGTTGTGAAACCATGACTTAGTATTGAATCTAAGACAGAAAGGAAGGGTTTAAATATATTATTGAGGACCTATATCTATTGATACTGATCACATTAGACATGAAAACTGATAAAAAATTTAAATATGTATTTATGAAATCACTTAAATCATTCTGTGTCAACATAAGAAACATTTTAATGGAAATTAGATATATTTTCCAAAACCAAAAAAAAAAATATGTAAGGAGAAGGATGGGTGTTGTTTTATAGATCATTCTAAATCTCTTTAATGTCTTGTTTAATAAAGGTAACTGGATTCTCCTGCTTCTTTTTCAGTCTGTTGTGACATGTAGTTTTTGTTGTAGCTGAAGATCTGAGTTCCCCCAGATCCGTAGTTGGGAAAGGGAGGAGTATTTTAGTAGAGAGCTGGGCCTGGAGTCAGGAAGACTCATCTTCCTGAGTATAAATGTGGCCTCAGTTACTAACTCCCCTGGACAAGTCACTTAGCCCTATTTGCCTCAGTTTCCTTAAGCTGAAGAAGGAAATGGCAAACCACTCCAATCTCTTTGCCAAGAAAATCCCAAATGGAGTCACGAAGAGTCATACAGGATTAGGGAAAAAACTACTAAGTTGCAACATGGCTCTGAGAGGAGACACAGGCTCCCTTTCAACAATGGATTATCCTGAACAAAACCCAGACTAAGGAGGAAATTCTCAATATCCTTTTGGAGAGTTTGCTGCCCTTATTTACTCATAACACACAGCGAGCAAAGGGGGAAGGGAAAGGGAGCAAGGCCACACACACAAAGCAGAGAATTTATTTGGAAGAGAGCAGCAACAACTACTAAAAACAGAGCTAGCATTTATATAACACTTTTACGATTCCAAAGTACTTTACAAATATTAGCTCATTTTTTCCTCATGACAATCCTGAGATTGTTATCTTCTTTTTACAGATGAGTAAACTGAGGCAAACAAGTCAAGGAACTTGCCCACAATTGTATAGCTAGGGTCTGATTATTATTATAATTTTTTATTTAAAGATTTTATTTTTCCAATTACATGTAATAATGATTTTCAACATATATCTTCTGAAATTATGGGATTCAAATTGTTTCCTTCCCTCCCTCCCTCCCTTCCTGCTCCCCTTTCAGAGATGATAAGCAATTTGATCTGGATTATACATATTATCATGCAAAACATACTTCTATATTTGATCATTGTTATTAGAGAATACTGAGCATTATCATTTTTTTTAAACTCTTACCTTCTGTCTTAGAATCAATACTGTGTATTTGTTCCAAGGCAGAAGAGAGATAAGAGTTAGGCCATGGGGGTTATGTGACTTGCCCAGGATCTCACACAGCTTAGAAATGTCTGGCTCTCTATTCTCTAACACTCCCATAACTACATACAGACAAGACTCCAAAGAGAAACAGATAGTAGCAGAGTGGGGAGACAGGAGAGAGAGAGAGAGAGAGAGAGAGAGAGAGAGAGAGAGAGAGAGAGAGAGAGAGAGAGAGAGAGAGAGAGAGAGAGAGAGAGAGAGAGAGAGAGAGAGAGAGAGAGAGAGAGAGAGAGAGAGAAACAGAAACAGAGAGAGAGAGTCAGAGAGAGACACAGAGAGACTCAGAGAGAGAAAAGAGAGAGAGAAGAGGAGAGAGACAGAGAGAGACAAAGAAGGGAGAGAGAGGAGAGAGAGAGAGAGAGAAACAGAGACAGAGAGAGACACAGAGAGACTCAGAGAGAGAAAAGAGAGAGAGAAGAGGAGAGACAGAGAGAGACAAAGAAGGGAGAGAGACAGAGAAGAGAGAGAGAGAGAGAGAGAGAGAGAGAGAGAGAGAGAGAGAGAGAGAGAGAGAGAGAGAGAGAGAGAGAGAGAGAGAAAGAGAAAGACCCAGAGGACAGAGACAGAAACAGAGAGAGACAGAGAGACAGAGAGAAGAGAGGCAGGAGAGAGAAGAGAGACAGGAGAGAGAGAGACAGAGAGTGAGAGAGAGAGAGAGGGAGAGAGAGAGAGAGAAAGACCCAGAGGACAGAGACAGAAACAGAGAGAGACAGAGAGAGAGACTCAGAGAGAGAAAAGAGAGAGAGAAGAGGAGAGACAGAGAGAGACAAAGAAGGGAGAGAGACAGAGAGGAGAGAGAGAGAAAGAGAGAGAGAGAGAGAGAGAGAGAGAGACAGAGAGAGAGAGAGAGAGAGAGAGAGAGAGGAGAGAGAGAGAGACACAGAGAGAGTCAGAGAGAGACACAGAGAGACTCAGAAGGAGAGAAGAGAGAGAGATGGAGAGAGAGACAGAGAGAGAGACAAAGAGGGAGAGAGAGGAGGAGATGAGAGAGAGAGAGAACAGAGACAGAGAGAGAGACACAGAGAGAGAGACTCAGAGAGAGGAAAAGAGAGAGAAGAGGAGAGGAGAGAGAGACAGAGAGAGAGACAAAGAAGGAGAGAGACAGAGAGAGAGAGAGAGAGAGAGAGAGAGAGAGAGAGAGAGAGAGAGAGAGAGAGAGAGAGAGAGAGAGAGAGAGGAGAGAGAGACACAGAGAGAGACTCAGAGAGAGAAAAGAGGAGAGAGACAGAGAGACAAAGAGGGGAGAGAGAGAGACAGAGAGAGGAGAGACAGGCAGAGACAGAGAGAGGAGAGAGAGACACAGAGAGTGACAGAGAGAGGAGAGAGAGACATACAGAGAGAGAGAGAGAGAGAGAGAGAGAGAGAGAGAGAGAGAGAGAGAGAGAGAGAGAGAGAGTGTGTTCACAAGAGATTTGGCAAAGCATTTTGGAAGCCAGGAAACACAATCTAGATGTTTGTCATTATTCTTATTCCTGGAGGCAATAGATAGGAAAGTGCTTTATAAGCTGTAAAGTGTGGGATGTTGCTGCTGCTGCTGGCTTTTATAGCTGTGCGAAGTTATTTGATTGCTTGGTTTCAACATCTCAGCAGTACCCTCACACTCCCCCTTGGGAGGCAAGAAGAAAATAAGGTCTAATAAGTAATGAGTTCCCCATCATTGGAGGTATTGAAGCAGAGATAAAACCTTTTTCTTCTGAACTCAAGAAACAGTGAATAAGAGGAACATTTCCATATATAGAGTAGAAGTCAACTAGTATTTAATAAGCATCTACTGTGTGCCTGGGCAGCTAGTTGGCACAATGGATAGAGCTAGGCCTGAGGCCAAGAGGACCCCAGCCTCAGACACTGACTAGTTGTGTGACCCTGGGCAAGTCACTTATCATTCTTTCGCTTCAGTTTCTTCATCTATAAAATGTGCTGGATAAGAAAAAGGCAAACCACTCTAGTATCTTTGCTAAGAATGGGTTCCGAAGAGTCAGACATGACTGAAACAGCTAAATAACAATAATGACTGTGTGCCAAGGATTGTGCCAACCCCTGGGGATACAAGAGGAATAGAGAGAAGGGAATACACATTTATAAAGTTCCTACTATGTGTCAGGCATTGTGCTAAGCACTTTATAAATACTATCTTATTCGATCCTCTTAATAGTATGCCTGTGAGGTGGGTGTTGTTTTACAGTGGAGGAAACAGAGGCAGACAGAGCTTATGTGACTTGCCCAAGCGCACTTCTAGTGAGTGTCGAGGCAGAATTTGAATTCTTGATTCCTTGACTTAAAGCATAGAGCTTTATCTACTGAACCACCTAACTGTCTGCGAAGGCAGGGGAAAACCAGTCCCTGCTGTCAAGGAGCTCACTGTCTAATAACAAACAACATTCAAACAATCATATACAAACAGGCTACATACAGGCTAAAATGGGGATTACCAACAGAGGGAAGTTGTTTGTTGTTCAGACTGTTGTATAATATGTAATATTGCATATATAATTACACAGTGACAAACACACACACACACACACACACACATACTGCTTTCTCCCCATTAAAAGAGAAGCTGCTTGAGGGTAGGCAGCCTTTTTATCCCTTGTATCTTTAGCACCTAGCCTGGTACATGTTCATTTTTCCATTGTGTCTGACTCTTCATGGCCCCATTTGGGGTTTTCTTGGCAGAGATACTAGAGTAGTTACCCATTTCCTTTTCTAGCTCATTTTACGGATGAGGAAACTGAGGCACACAGGGTCAAGTGATTGGCCCAGAGTCACACTTCTTTCTCTAGCTCTTTTTACTGATGAGGAAAGTGAAGTGAACAGGGTTAACCCAGGGTCACCATTTTTCCCCCAGCTCATTTTGTAGATAAAGAACCTGAAGCAAAGAGGCTTAAGTGACTTGCCTAAGGTCACTAAGCTAGTGTCTTGAAGCCCTATTTGAACTCAGGATTTCCTAACTCTGGGTACCCGAGTTGTCCTTAAACAGAGGGGTTGGCACTAGCATAAAGGGAGATTGGGAAAGATTTCTTGCAGAAAGTGGGATTTTATTTGGGAGTACTAAGGAAGCCAGGAATGAAGACTATGAGGAGAGAACATTCCAAGCTTGAGGGCAACTGTAGAAAATGCTCAGGCAGGAGATGGAGCATTGAGTGGGGGAGGAACAGTGGGAAGGCCAATGCCATTGGAGCGTAGAGTTTAAGGATGGGGGGTGAGGAGTTACGTGTAAGAAGACCTTAAGGGTCGGAAGGGGCGGGGTAGCAAAGAGAAGATTTTATATTTGATCCTGGAGGTGAAAGGGAGCCACTGGAGTTGATTGAATATGGGATGGGGAGGGAGGAGGGACGTGATCAGACCTGGGGTTTTAGGAAGATCATGTTGAAGACTTGGTGGAAGAGGGCCTGGAGTGGGGAGAGACTTGGGGCAGGTAGATCCACCAGCAGGTTTTTATAGTAATAGACCAGGCTCAGGGTGATGGGGATGGAGGCAGTATCAGAGGAGAGAAGGGTGCAAATACGGGAGAAAGGACTAAGATAGAAGGGATAGCATTTGGCATCTGATTGGAGGTAGAACAGAGGGGATTGCATGTGAAACCATCAATCTGTTACATAGAGCTTTTCTTTTTTAATTATTTAATGAGTTCAGCATATAGTTTTTTTAAAAAAACCTTTCTATTATAGAATTGATCCTAGGTATCAATGATAGAGTGGTAAGGGCTAGGCAATGGGGGTTAAGTAACTTGCCCAGGGTCAAACAGCTAAGAAGTATCTGAAGCCAGATTTGAACCCAGGATCTCCCATTTCTAGACCTGGCTCTCAATCCACTGAGCCACCCAGCTGCCCCCTCAGCATATAACTTTCAGAGCAATTTTGCCTGTCTATTTCCCTCTTCCCTTCCTTTATTCTTATCTGGGCATTCAAAAATGCTTCAGTCCCCCCTTTATTGGCAGGTGGGGGGGTGGCAACTCTCTCAATTAAAGAAGAAATAAAACCCAAACCTTTACAACAAATATAGAGGAGCCCACTCTGCAGGGATGCTGTTGAGGGGAATGCCATGGCATTTAGTGTTGGATTGGGTATCTTCTGAGGTGTCCCCAAATGTGTGATTTGGAGAGGAGAAGCAATAAGCTCACTTATTGAGCCAGTGAACCCAGGTGTCATGATGCCCAGACTAGGTTTCTTTATGAAATTGCTGCCTCCCTATCTGTCTCCTGGAGCTTGACCAGTTGTCCTTGCTCTGTACTCCATGTCCAACGAAGAGAGACTAGGTGGGAATGGTTTTCAGTGACAGTAGCAGGGTCTTCAGTTTAGATTGGAGGAAGCATTCCTCAAAGCTCAGGAGAAAATGAAGTCATCCACAGTAGTAGGCTTGTTTACACAGCAATTATTTTATTTTATTCCTTTTGAGACTCTTACCTTCTGTCTTAGAATTAATACTATGTATTGGTTCCAAGGGAGAATATAAGAAGTGAGGGATAGGCAATGAGGATTAAATGACTTGTCCAGGGTCACACAGCTGGAACCCAGGACCTCCTGTCTCTATGCCTGGCTCTCTATCCAATGAAGCCATGTAGCTGCCATCCTCAGTAGCTATTTTAGCAAAAAGGAAGAGAAAGGGGGGCAGCTGGGTAGCTCAGTGGATTGAGAACCAGGCTTAGAGACGGGAGGTCCTAGGTTCAAATCTGGCCTCAGCCACTTCCTAGCTGTGTGACCCTGGGCAAGTCACTTGACCCCCATTGCCTAGCCCTTACTGCTCTTCTGCCTTGGAGCCAATACACAGTATTGACTCCAAGATGGAAGGTAAGGGTTAAAAAAAAAAGGAAGAGAAAGGATTGTCTTTATGCCTAAGCCTGGTCACATCACTCCCTTCCTCAAAGACCTTTAGGGTCTCTCCATTCTCAACTGGATGAAGTCCAAAATCCTCAGCTTGGAATTCAAGACCTTTACCCAGCTGGCTGTCTTCACCTCACTTCATAGCTGTCATTGCTACAAACCAGACCTTCTTATGTACATGCTTTGTATTTTCCTACCTCTCTGAGTTTTTTCTCTTTTTGCAATGCCTTTCATCTTTGTTCAGTGACATCCTAGCCATCCTTCGAAGCCCAAATCAAACGCCACCTCCTCCAGTAAGTCATTCAGGACCCCCTCGGTGTCTTTGTGATGGCAAACTGTGCCTACCTTGTCATGTTTTATCTTCACTGTAAGCTGAATGGAGGGCAGGGCTGGCTCATCTAAAAGCGGTGATAGGTCATATTTCTATACCTTTTTCTAGTTTGTAAGGTACTTTCATTCTTCACTAAAGCCTTGGGAAGGACATAGTAGATATATTACTATCCTCATTTTTTGTGGGGGGAATCTGGGCAGGGAAACTCTGGATGTAGACAGTCTCTTTGACCCACATGGGTCAGCATATTGTAGCCTTAGAGAGTTACTTGGGTGGAGTGGGGGGAATATATATATATATATATATATATATATATATATATATATATATATATATATATAATATCACTATTTTTTGCAAATTACCTCATTGATTTATATTTTTCATATGCTTGAATGTACACAATTTCTTTCTTCTTTTAGAATATAAGCTCTTTGAAGACAAGAACTGAAGTTTTATGCCTGGTTTTTTGCCTCTTTTGGCATCCTCAGAGCTTAGCACAATGCCTGATGATACATAGTAAGCAATGAATGAATGCTTATTGATCGATCAATTGATTTTTGCTTTTGTGTTGCATTATGCCTGACAGGTAGGCATTTTAGTCAAGTCAATTTTAGTCAACAAACATTTATTAAGTGCCTGCTAAATGCCCTGCACTCAACTTTTAAGTGCTGGGGATACAAAGAAAATAAAACCCAGAACAGATTGCACCACTTACAGTCTAACAGGGGAGATAATGTACAAATATCTAGGTAAACACAAGGTAAATATCTATAGAACCCTCATCTCCTGTTTTAGTTTCAATTCTAAGACAGAAGAGCAGCAAGGCCTAGGCAATTAGGGTTAAGGGGAAGTGTCTGAGGTCCTATTTGAACCCAGGTCACGGTGCTGCCTAGCTGGCTGGGCAATTTTGAAAGATTAAGTGAGAGAGAGGCAGGATTTGAGGCTGCCTCCATTGGATTGTGCCAGGAGGCCTGTTCCTAGGTCAGAGATGGGACTCCAGTCCCCTGTTCCAGCTGCTACTTTCTGTATGCCTCCAGACTGCTTTGCACTTGGGATGTTCTTAATGTTTGTTGAATGTGGATGAATTAATGATGGAGGGAAGTTTTTGAGAGACGCCCTAGCTTGGAGCCAGGAGCATTGATTGGAGGCTGTGGGGGAATGATGGGGAGGTGAGAGGGAGAGGTTGGTGGAACTAGGTTTATGGAGAGTTCTCTGAGACAAGAGACTTCCCTCTTATACCAGGCATTCCCTGAGGACCAGGGCATTAGTTCCCCCTTGGACAGAGGGTTCCCTATTGACCAAGGGTGACTCCCCACCTCAGGCAGGGACCGTGTCTTCAAACTTGGGGCTCCTGAAGACAAGGGTTTTGTCTCAGAGTTGGGGTTCCCTCTGCTGATGGATTATGTGTTCCGCCTTAAATTGGATCTCCCCGAGGACAGGACAATTTCTTCATCTTATTGGGGGCTTTTTGAGGGCTGGGATGTGTCCCTCGCTCAGACTAGTAGGATGGGCTTTCTCTGGAGAGGGACCCCCTTGGATTAGGAGCTGCCTGAGGGCAGGGCTATGCTGTCATGGTTCTTGAGGACAGGACTCTCTCCCTCAAACGTGGGCTTTCCTGAAGGCTCACACTGGAGGTTCCTTGTTTCTTCTTCAAGCTGGAGGTTCTTTCTGGGGAGGGGTCATACCTTCCCCCCTGGATTAGGAGGTCCCTGACTTTGGGGTGATGTCTGCCCTTCAGACTTGGGGCTCTCTGAAGATAGAGCGAGCTGCTCTTTCCCCATCTTTGTAGCACAGTGTTTTTCTAGCCCCAGAATCAGCGGTGCTGAGTCTGTATTATTGACCACGACTGAACCCAAATTGGCAGACAGTGCTCCATGATGTTGCCAACCCAGCCCCACTGGCCCCAGTCTTTCCTCCCCATGGCCTCCTCCTTCCTGCCGTTCTTTGCTACCGTTCCCTGGGGGGGACTTTGTTTTGGTTGGAAAGAGGAGGCTGAGGTGTTTCTGTGTCTGGCTCTCTCCCGTCAGCCCTCCTACCCCTCCTCTTCCCTCTCAAGATGCTTCCTCTTGCCTTATGGCTCCTGGCCAGCCCCATCTGTTCCACCAGCCTCACAGGACACCTGTGGGATGTGGGTTTGCAGAACCCTCGCTGTTTGCCAGCTTTGTGGTCCTCTGTTTTCCTCGTGGGTCCTTCCATGACCCCGTAACCCCTCAAGGGTCTAAAGAGCTGGGTGCTTCCCTGGCCGCTCCTTCAGGACTCCCTAAGCTTTGGGGAGTCTGAAGCCTCCATCCACCAGGCCATTGACTTGGGGAAGTAATCTTTCTCTCCTCCCCCTGTATTCCTTCTCTGTAAAATTAGAGAGTTGGAATATATGCTTTCTTTCCCTTTCCCTCTTCCCTTACTTTCTGTCTAAGGGCTGGGAGATTGGGGTTAAGTGACTTATCCAGGATCACAAAGCTAGGAAGTATCTGAGGTCACATTTGAACCCACGTCCTCCTATCTCTAAGCCTGGTGCTCTATCCACTGACCTACCTAGCTGCACCCCCCCCTTTCCCCTTATATTACTTTAAGCAGGTTCCCGTTCCCTCTCTGGGAAAGTTTTCTCTTTTGTAAAATAGGGGTGGGGCTTATACTAGGTAACAGATAATATAATCTAGGACCGTGTATCTTCCCGAGTATAGAAGTATCCAGAGTCCACCTTTGGAGGCATTGCTGGGAATCAGGTGTGTGTGTGTGTGTGTCCAATATTTGTCTAGTTAGGAATATGTGACTCTGTGTGTATATATGTAAATAACGTGTATACCTAATATGTATTTTATTTATATATATGCATGCATATATAGAATATATACATATTATATATAAATCCATAAACATCTATAATATATTTTATTATTATATATGTATAAAACATAAATATATACTGTTATATGTAAAATCTAAATTGTACAGAAAATATGTCAATCTAAATTATATAGAAAATATTACATTAATCTAAATCATCTAGAAAATATTATATAAATCTAAATTATATAGAAAATACACAAATGCAAATTATATAGAAAAATATATAAATCCAAATTATATAGAAAATATATAAAATATAATAAAAATTAGGTATACATATAAAATACACATTATTTATATAATATATACATGTTTTGTAAATAATGTATATTACACACACACATATATATGTGTGTGTATATATATGTATGTGTATATATATAACATATACACACATTCTATGTATGTATGCCTCACCTCTAGACAAGACAGAGAGATGTGCAGTGAAGTTGACAGAATGCTGGCTCTTAAGTCAGATCTTGAGTTACAACTGGTCTTAGATGTTTCCTGGCTGAGTGATTTTGGCCATGAAATTTAACTTCTGTATCCTCAGTTTCTACATCTGTAAAATAGACATAATAATGACATCTGCCTTCCAGAGTTGTGAGAATCAAGAGAGGTACTATTTGCAAAGTGCACTGTATACTTTAAAAGGATGCTAGAAATGTGGGTTATTATTATTATTGTTGTTGTTGATATTATAGCCTCTATGAATAAAATGCCTCTATCCCATAATATGCCTCTCTTAATAAAAAAACAGGAGAAAAAGCCTCGGGTTTGGAGTCAGAAGAAACGAGGTCAAACCTCAGATCAGCTGCTACTTATTACATGTGTGACTCTTATTACCGGCGTCATTTTGGGGATGGTGCAGCTAGGTGCCTCAGTGGATAGTTTGGAATTCTCATCTTCCTGAGTTCAAATTTGGCCTTAGATCTTACAAGCTGTGTGTGCCCCTGGTCAAGTCACTTAACCCTCTTTGCCTCAGTTTCCTCATCTGTAAAATTCTAGAGAAGGGAATGGCCCACCACTCCAGTATCCTTGCCAAGAGAAGCCCGGATGGGGTCATGAAGAGTTGGACACGACTGAGAACAACTGAACAACAGCGACGTGTATAAAATAGATGCTTCATAAATGTTTGTTCACTTGAATTAGGTTTCAGACCAAGAATTCCCCAGGACGAGTCCCGTGTTCGCCCCTCCCAGCCACTTTTTGCAGTTTTGGCGTCTGCTCCATCTGCTCAGGCTCCAGGTGCTCCTTGGGCAAGGGGCTGAGGGGGAGGCAGGTGGGGGCCTGGATGGAGGCCAGGTCTCCTCAGCTGTGTTAACACTTCCTTGGCTGCCCCTGCAGATGGTGTCATTAAGATCCTGCTAAGGCCGGCTGTGATTCAAAGGGGAGGAGGGAGAAGGATCAGCCTAGGAAGGAAGCAGAGCCCATGTGGCAGTGAGCAACCATCTTTAGGAAAACCGAGAAACCTTTTATTAAAAAAAAAAAAAACCCTCACCTTCTGTATTAGAATCAATCCTGGGTATTGGTTCCAAGGCAGAAGAGTGTAAGGTCTAGGCCATGGGAGTCAAGTGACTTGCCCAGGGTCACACAGCTGGAAAGTGTCTGAGGCCAGATTTGAACCCAGGATTTCCCATCTCTGGGCCTGGCTCTCAATCCACTGAACCACCCAGCTGCCCCCCTGAGAAACCTTTGAGGGCAGGTTTGGATCTTCTCTGCTCTCAGCCCACAGCATAGCAGAGCATAGCTGTGCTCGAAGTGGACCTTGGTACAATCTGAACTGACTTGGGTTGAATTGAATTGACTTGGCTTTCCTGAGAAAATGCTGTAGAAAGGGGGGAGGGGGAAAGCAGGGAGACCTGCTTTCTAGTGTATGCTCTGCCCTAGATTTGTCTAAAGTTCAAATTTTGCCTTATTTTCTGCCTTATTTTCATAATGTACAATATAAAGGAATTGGACTAGGTGATAAGGCCCCCTTCCAGCTCTATTCACACTGGCTTTGGTTCTAACATTTCAGAGTGTAAGACTCTAAAATTTAAATTTAAATTTTATTGTGGTGCTGTGGAAGGAATGCTGGATATATAAAGCCAGACAACCTGCTTCCAAGTGTTCACTTGGATATTTACTACCTTTGGACTTTGTGACTTAACCCCTGTAAGTCTCAGTCTCCTCTTCTGTAGAATGAAGGGAGTGAACTCAATGAGCTTTATTTTATTTATTTATTTTTAAACCCTTACCTTCCATCTTGGAGTCAATACTTGTTATTGGCTCCAAGGCAGAAGAGTGGTAAGGGCTAGGTAATGGGGGTCAAGTGACTTGTCCAGGGTCACACAGCTAGGAAGTGTCTGAGGCCAGATTTGAACCTAGGACCTCCCATCTCTAGGCCTTCTCAATCCACTGAGCTACCCAGCTGCCCCCTAGATGAGCTTTAAATTCCCTTCTGGTTCCAAGTCTCTGATCCCATCATTCCAATTTTCTAAACTTCTAGAATGTTCTGAGTTTCTTGAGTCTGCAATTCTGGGTTTCCATGTTCTCCTGCTCGTCATTACACTCGCCATACTTTTCCTGGTTCTCTCAGTACCTGCCTTTATGCTCCCTTCCCTACCATCCGGGGCATCCTGGGGTTCCTTGAACCTTCTACCTATTCCTCTCTTCTTGGTTTTCAGCATCCTGAGCCTGCCCTTCCTCTTCTCTTCCAGTACACAGACACAGACAGACAGACACACACACAGTATGGAATGACACATCCAGAAGGGCATGAATGAACTCCTGTACCCCCAAACCTCAGCTGTGCACCTGAGCTGTTGGGCCAGGGTGGACACGATGCGCATCTATTTGTTCAGAGTCTTCAGTGCCAGGATTGCTTTAGTCAGCCTCATCTTACTTCCTGCGTATCCGATTCACAGAGTCAGTTGCAGAGCTGCGGCTCGGGTGCATTCTTTCCCCAGCTAGGACTTAACTCAGTTAACACGATTTTTGTAGAATCCCAGGGCTGCGGATTTAACCCTTCAAGATCATTTAGAGTAGATCATCCCCTGACTTCAAGAATTCATTCCAAGTAGGTCAATCTTTTCTCTCTCTCTTTTTTAAATCCTTTCTGTCCTAATGACAGCCCTAGGGCAAGTAGGGCAAGGGCTAGGCTAGGTAAAGTGACTTACCTAAGGTCACACCACTAGGAAGTAAGTGTCTGAGCTTAGATTTGAACTCAGGTCCTACTTAGTTGCTCTCTCTTAAAAAAATCATTTCTTTATCTTGTCTTTTCTGTTTTTTAAAGGTCTGAAGAAGGAGATATTTCCTTGGGTCCCTTTCTAACTCTATCTTGATTAGCAACATTTCAAGCTGTGAGATTTATGTTCTGGCCCTTGAGAAGGGAGAAATATTGAAAAGAGACCTGCATTTGGAAGCAGAAGACTTGGGTTTAACACTGAGACAGGGGTAGACACTGACCTGTTATGCCACTGATATGGGAAAGTAAGGACCCCCTCCCCCCCTAACCAATACAGGTTGGCACTTTTTCTTTGATCTTTTAAGAAATATACTCTTGCTTTCTATCTTCATATCAATTCTAAAACAAAAGAGTGGCAAGGGCTAGGTAAATGGGGTTAAATGACTTGTCTAGGGATACACAGCTAGAAAGTATCTGAGATCAGATTTGAACCCTGGCACTCTATCCACTGTGCCACTTAGCAGCCCCCCTGTAATTTAGAGAACTGCTTAGAGGATGGAGAGGCGAGTTCACAGGCAGCGTATGTTAGATATAGGACTTGAACCCAATTCTTCCTAGTTTTGAGGCTGAATCTCTTACATACTTTGCCTTTGACTTCTCACTTTGATACTTAATAACTAACACAGGCTTTAAAGTTTTCAAAGCACTCTGAATATTTGTTCAGTCATGTCTGACTTCTTGTGACCCTATTTGGGGTTTTCTTGGCAAAGATAATGGAGTGGCTTGCCATTTCCTTCTGCGGCTCATTTGACAGATGAAGAAACTGAGGCAAACAAGGTTAACTTGTGCAAGGTCACCCAGCTAGTGTCTGAGGTTGGATTTGAATTCAGGCCTTCCATTCTATTCACTGAACCACCTAACCACCCTCTAAATATACATTGTCTCATTTGGGCTTTCTTTGATATTATGCAGTGATCATAAGTGACACAAGCTTTAGTGTTAGGACACTCTGAGTACACTCTCATCTGAGCCTCCCCACGACCTACATTTTCATAGTTAAGGGAACTCATAATCAGAAAAGTGAAATAACTTTCTTTGGTTTTGCAATAGTAAGTGATGGAGATGAACTTTGAACCCAAATATTTTCTTTTGGCTTTCATTTTTTTTAAGTTTTGGAAAATTTTATTTAATTAATTGATTTAAAATATTTTTACATGGTTACAAGATTCTTGTTCATTCCCTCCCCTACCTCCATCCCCCTACTGTAGCCAACAAGCAGTTCCACTGGGTTTTTACATGTGTCCTCAATTAGAACCTATTTCCATGTTGATGTTTACACTAGGGTGATCATTTAGACTCTACATCCCCAATCATATCCCCCTCGACTCATGTAATCAAGCAGTTGTTTTTCTTCTGTGTTTCTATTTCCACAATTCTTCCTCTGAATGTGGATGGTTGAACCCTTACATTTCTGACTGTTGGTCTAACACTTGATCCACTCTATCATCCTGCTTCTTCTCACTGTGCCTCTAATTACCTGTATAATTTTGGGAAAATCGCAGGCCTGCTGGCTTCAATTTCCCTGTCTTTGAAATGAAGTGTTTGATTAACTCATCACCAAGATCCCTTCCAACTCTCTTCCTTTGAGCCTTATTGCAGCCTTTATTTTTCTCTCTACCAATTGCCCCTCTCATTCTTCTTTAGCTCTTATCTCCCTCAGGTCTATACTTTGCACGGTTTCTCTTGATCCTTACAACAAAGGAGAAGCTTTCATCCCCATTTTATAGTGGAGAGAACCAGATTCTGAAAGAACTTGCGACTGACCCAGGATCACCCTGCTATTAAGTGTTTGAGGCCAAATCCTGCCTCAAGTCCAGGGTTCTAGCCACTGTGCAACCCAGCTGCCTCATACTCCTCACCCCTTTCTTCCTCATGCCTTTTCTCTTTGCCATTAAGAGAAGACTACTGGGTTTCTCTAAAGCTGGCTTCCAATCCTGCCCATGCTACCTAGTACCTTGGACAGGTCCCTTCTCCAGTCTCACAGTCTCAGTTTCCTCATCTATGAAAGAAGGAATTGGGTTTAGTGATCCTTCCTGAATGAAATCCTTTGATCCTTCTCTCATCAATCCACATATATTTATTGATCCTTTATCCCTATGACTCTCCCTCCTCCTTTTTTCCTTTTCCTGCTTCCATTTCCATTCAACATTTTTTAAGCATCTTCTATGTGAGTGGCATCCCCCTCTCCCTGCTATCCTTCCTCCCATTTTTCCTGCTGCCTTGTTGAGTGCTGAGAATTTCTTTGGCTCTGACTGTGCTTTGAGCTCTCTGGAGAGAAGGTGCAGAAACTATCTAAATAATAAATAAGGTAAACAGTAAAGGGAGCTCAGACCCAGACCACAAAGCTGATCCCCATGTGGGAAGGGCAGGCTTAATGGGGGTGGAAGATCGCTGGAGTTCAATTTCCTGCTTGTTGATGAGGTGCTTTTTTTTTTTTTGCCAGGGTCCATAGTAGTGGAGGAATGTGACTGGAAATGAGAAGGGGTTAGGTAGGAACCTCCACAGATGGCAAAAGGGGGAAAAGGAATACCCTCTGTTCCATCACTCCCTCTCGGGCTCCCTCGTCTCATCTATTCCCCATCGTCGCCTCCCTTTGTTCTTCTCATCCTTCTTCCAGAGTGCTCATCTGTAAAATGGGGAGAATGGTGTCTGCATCATTTCCCTCACAGCCTTGATGTAGGGATCAAATGGAATAATAGAAGCAAAGGGCTTTGGAGACTTTAAAATGTTTTCCTTGTGTCAGCAGTTGTGCAGTAGGGGAGAAAGTGCCAAGTCTGAAGTTAAATTTGGCTTGAACCATGCTTCAGATACTCCCTATCTGACTAGGGTAAGTCACTTAACCTTGCCTTGGCCTCACTTTCCTCATCTGAAATGGGGAGATAATACTTCTTGTGGTTCCAGCCAGAGGAAGTGGATTCAAATCGAGGGTGTGTTGGAGCCAGCTCATGCCAGCTTCGATACTGTGATTAGTGTTTAGAGTGAGCATTTATACCTCAGAAAGTGACAAAAGTTACAAACCAGGACTTGAATGACAATTTGGTTGAGCATCTATATTTAATAACATGTTAATGATTTTAGAGTAAACTTAAACGTTTGTGGTCTGTACATTTTCCCGTTAAAGGGCTATTAAACAATTGCCATCTTTTTTTTGAGCTTTTTAATATAGTTTTATTTTAAAAATATTTTCCCAAGGTTACAGGATTCCTTTTCTCTCCCTCCCTTCTTCCCTCCCTCTCCCCAAGAGCTAACAAGCAATTCCACTGGGTTATATGTGTATTATCACTCAAATCCTATTTCCATATTATTTATTTTTGTAATAGTCATCTTTTAAAACCCAAACCCCAAATCCTATGCTCATATAAACAAGTGATAAATTATAAAACAATTACCACTTTGATTCAGTCCCATAATTTGCTGCTTACTACCTGTGTGACTTTGAGTAAGTCACTTCTTCAAAAATCTAAGTCTTCATTTTCTCACTTATAAAATGAAGGGATTGACCCAAATGGCTTTGAGGTTCTTCTAGCTTCCAGTATGAAACTTCCTTGTATTACCTTAGGCAAGTCACCTTCTCCAGTCTGGGCCTTTTATCTTGCTGCTACATCAGGGGTTTATAATAAACAATCGCCAAGGTTCCTTCCAGCTCTAAATCTTTGAAAGGGCTATCTTAAAAGGTAGTGAGTTCCCCATCCTTAGAAGAATTCAAGCAGAAACTTATCAGAGGTGTTCTGAAGGGGATTCCTGCTTGTTCTAGATGAGAAGCTTCCAAACTCGAGGTGTGATTTCGATGCTGGAGATTTTTTTAATGCTCTAGTCTCTCCTTCCTCCGGCCCTGCGGTGGCATTGATGAACTCTGAGGGCTGCATGCACTTCCCATCATTTGTCCTAGGCTTCACGGGTAGGAAGAACTGGCTTTACCCCTCCCCGGAGGCTGAAGAGGAGAGAGAGAGCAGAGAGTGCAAAGAGAAGGCAACGCTATCTAATGGATCCAAACTAAAACACGAACATCTCTAGCTTCCCTGGGCCCTGGAGACTTGGAATAAAGGGAAGGGTACAAACCAAGAGAGGCTGGGAAGCCTCTGGCCTCAGATACCTTAGCTAAACCCTTACTTTCTCTCTTAGTCACAATTCTAAGACAGAAGGGCCAGGGCCAGGCGATTGGGGTTAAGTGACTTGCCTACAGTCACACAGCCAGGAAGTGCCTTCAGACAAATGTGGTCTTTGGTCTGACTGCCTCTAGGTCTAGAGGTCTATCCACTGAGCTTCCCCAGGCCTCAGATAGATACTAGCTGGGTGCCCCAGCACAAGTCACTTAACCCTGTTTGCCTCAGTTTCCTCATCTGTAAAGTGGATAATAGAAATGGAAGAACACTCCCATAACTTTTCCAAGAAAACCCCAAAATGGGGTCGTGAAGAGTTGGACAGGACTGAAAATGACTGAACAATAACAATTTGAGAGTAGAGATTGTTTCAGACTTTGGACTTCTATCCCACAATGCAACAACAACAACAAATCTATAAAATTAGGAGATTGGAAGTTGTGAGATATATATTAGAGAGAGAGAGAGACAGACAGATAGACAGAGACAGAGAGAGAGAAACATCAAAATTGTATGACTTCTGGAGTTGAATTGAGGCTTGAGTTTGAATTTCAGGCCTGCATCTTTCTAGATTTATGACTTTATTTGATCTCTCTGGGCCTAGTTTTCTCATCTATACAGTGAAAGGGTTGAACTAGATTGTTTCTGGGGTTCCTTTTGACTCTAAATCCTATGCTGTCATGATTTTGGAGAAGGTCCTTCCAGAGATTTCCCAGCATCACCCAGGCATCCATCTCTCTTGGCTCCCTACTCTGATACCCTCTGTAAGCTTTTCAGTGCCTTTAGAATGTTCTCACTCTGACATTCAAGGCTCTCTCTAGTTTGATGCCTGCTTCCTTTTCTAGCCTGATGTCACATTGCTCCTCCTCAATGTCACCCAGTACCTCTGCTTTACCTGGAGGATTCTTTTTAAGACTGAAGGCTCAAAATGACTTTGGAATTTAAGCATTTTTAAAAATGCTCAGCATTTTGAGAGCCAGATTTAGGGCTGATTGCAAGAGTTGTCCAAAAGTAGAATGGGGTATCCTGGGAGAGAGAGACTTTGTCCCAATTCGAGGCCTTTAAACCAAGGGGATTTCAGGTATAAGGTAGATTAGAGAATCTCTAAAGTCCCTTCTAATGCTCAGATTCAGGTGATTCTGTGGGATCCTTCTAAAATGGATCATACACATCTCTGCCTTCTTCAGTACCAAATTTAGAACTTTTTTATCCTCTTTATGGTGATTTGGAACATTGTAAAGGACATCTTTGATCTCTGGCCTATAGAATACAGGGTGCCCTCCAGGACCCCTGAGATATATGTCACTGTTTGCCTGTTTTTGTATTCCATGGACTCAGAAGTGTGGGTTTTGCAAGTTCTTTTGTCTGCCTTTTCTCCATTAGGTTTTCTGTTTTGCTAACAATGACAACAATAATGGTCATCATTTGTATAATGCTTTAAACTTGTAAAATACTTTATATGTTACCTCCTTTGGTCAAAAATAACTGGGGAAGTAGGTGCTATTATTGTATAGTCCTGTCTGATTCTCTGTGACTCCATTTGCAGTTTTCTTTTGCAAAAATACTGAGTGGTTTTTGCCATTTCTTTCTGCAACTCATTTTACAGATGAGGAAATGGAGGCAAAAAGTGTGAAGTGACTTGCCCAGGGTCACAAAATATCTGAGGCTGGATTTGAATTCAGGCCTTCCTGAATCTCTATCCACTAAGCCACCTAGCTGCCTAGGTTCTATTCCTATTTCCATTTTAGAGAGAAGAAACAAAAATAGAGATTAAGTGTCTTCTTGCCCAGGGTCACACAGTGTTTGAGACAAAATTGGAACTGGAGTCTTCCTGACTCTAAGTCCAATATACCCTATCCATTATGCCCCATGGTCCTTTTCCCAGCTGTCAGTATTCAGGCCTCTAGGTGCTCCTTTCCCTTTTTTGAGTGGTTGTGATCTGGGGTGTTGAGAACACAAGTCATTTTCTTCTTTTTAGTTTTGTGTTGACTTCTGAATAGCATGCATGAACTTAGGTGCAGAGAATTTGCACCCTTTCTTTTGGATGCCCAGGAAGACCTCTCTTATTAGACTTCTCATTCTTGGAGTCAGCATGCTAGCCCAGAGACAGACAAGTGGAGTATGGAGAGTTAGGCAGTTCTGGGAGGCAGGAAGCCTGGGTTCAACACCAGCTTTGTTACTAACTTGCTGTGTGACCTTAGATGAGTCCCTTGCCCTCTGTTGATGTTATTTTTCCTCCTCTGTAAGATAAGGTCCTTTGACAAGATGATCTAAGATTTGTTCATGTTTAAGAGTTTGTGAGTGTAAATGAGGCAATATTTTTGCCTGATAACTTAGGGCATGGGGAGAAAAATCCCACTTGTAATGATGCTTGATTAAATAAAACTTTGGAGGGTTTCTGAATCAATTAAGCGATCAATAAGCATTTATCAGGGCTGCCTGTGTCCCAGGCAGGAGAGTCAATGTGAATGGGGAAGGAGAACAATAGGTGCTCATGGGTAGAGTAAAAAATGAATACAAAGAACATTTGGAAATGCTAACACCATCAACTGGGTGAGATCAGGAAAGATCTGTGAGTAATGAATCAAAGAGGAGACTTCGCTTGTGATCCTGGAGGACTGGCAGTGGTAGATGCAGGATGGTAGATGGTAATGGGGAAATTTGAGAAAGCAGTGTCTTTTAGGGAAGAGCCAATGAGTTCTGTTTTGGAATCTGAGTTTGAAATACTTTCTGGACATCCTGTTTAAAATGGCTCATACAGGGGGCAGCTGGGTAGCTCAGTGGATTGAGAACCAGGCCTAGAGATGGGAGGTCCTAGGTTCAAATCTGACCTCAGACACTTCCCAGCTGTGTGACCCTGGGCAAGTCACTTGACCCCCATGACCTAGCCCTTATCACTCTTCTGCCTTGGAACCAGTACACAGTATTAATTCCAAGACGGAAGGTAAGGGTTAAATAAATAAATTAATTAATTAAATGACTCATACAGTGTGTTAAGGGTAAAAATTAGAGTCCTTGTCACAGGAAATGACAGGAAATATAAAGGCAGTTCTTCACTTCCTGTGTCTCACATATACCAATGGTGGCTTAAACTTGGCTTTGGACAAACCAGGGGGTCAGTCAGTTATTTCTGATTTGTCACTTGCTAGCATATACCCATCATAGGCCATCCTCCCCCCACACTTAATCCTTAAATGGGGGTGTATACATTCCTGGTTGCTAGAATTCTAAAGACTAAGCAGGGTGGAGTCAATCTAAAATTCATAATTGCTGGTGATGTGGTACTGGAGCTGAAGAGTTAGACTGGGGCTCAATACAGAGATTTTGGACTTGTAGGAGCCCATGGGAACTTTGCAAGGTCACCAAGTTAAGAGAGTGTAGGGAGGAAAGAGAAGAGGATCTGGGATGGAGCCTGGAGCTTCGGCCACAGTCAGAGGGCATCAAATGGCTGATGATGTAGCAAGGGAGATGGAGAAGGATCATTTAGACAGGTTGGAGAAGAACCAGGAGAGAGCAGTGTCATGAAAGCCCAGAGAGGAGAGAATCCAGGAAGTGGTTGGGGGAGTGAGTAGTAGCAGAGAAAAATTAAGAAGGGTGAAATCTGATAAAAGGCTATCCGATCTGGCAATGAAAAGATGGCTAGGAACTAGGAAAAGAGCAGTTTCAGTTAAGTGATGGGGTTAGAATCCAGATTGCAGAGTGTTTAGAAGAGAATGAGAGAGAAGTTAGCAGAGGTAACATGTATAGTGTAATATATGACCAGAAGGAGGCCGCATATACTCACACTGGAGAATGAGAGAGAGAGATTGAGATTTCCTGTCTACCTCACTCCTGTCATAATGCAAGTGTTCTGTAAACCTGATAGTGTTTATATAAACATGGATTACTGTTAAGGAAGGTTCTCTCTAGAGCACACAGGGCAAGTGGAATTCCTGCCTTTGCTTGAAGACCTCTACTCAGTTGGACAAGATGGTCTCTGAGGGTTCCTTCTGACTCAGATTCTGTAATCCTGTGACTTTGGCACCTGGAATGGGTAGCTCATTCCACCTTGGGGCAACCCTAAGTGGTAGGAAGTTTTTCCTTATGTCCAGACCAAATTTGCCATTGTTTTTCAGTGTCTGTCAGCTGCCCCTGGTTCTGGCCTTTCCTGCCAAGTAGAATGGAGTACGATGTAAGGTTTCTTTCCTTGGACAGGTGTCATCTTCCCCCTCTCTCCCCATCTTCCCTTCTCCAAAGTTTTCTCTTCTCCAGGCTAACCCACTCCCAGTTCTTTCAAATGCTCCTTCTACAGCAAGTGGAAGTATCCTGGCATTAGGGGGTAGTGTTAGATTTAAAATAGTTTTGAGTGTTAAATAGTTGTAGATAAGAGAGGTTTACAGTAGAGAGCTGCCCTTGCTCCCAGAAGTCCTAGGTTCTGTGGCTTTGGGCATGTTACTCGATCTTGAGGCAACTTTCTAAGACTTTGAGTCTCCGAGAAAGTACCTCTCTGCATTAGTAGAGGGAAATTTCTCACTGGACATCCCCTAAACCAAAGAAATCCCAGTTCTGCTGACTCTCTAGTACATGATCCCAAAGCCCTTCATCCTGGTCACCTTCAGGAAACAGTTCTCACAAGGGACAGAGGCTTAGATGGGGTGCCAAAATGCCAGGCGTAGATAAGCCCTTTAGGAGTGCAGTTGGGGTAAGAAAGATGTGCTAACTGCCAACAGTCCTCTGCTCTACAAAGCTGATGAGGCAGGAAGGCCACTTGCCAGCCTCTTGTTAGCCAAGGCTGAGTATCTGTGTGTTCTTGGAAGTAATGGAAATGCATTTCTTTCTGAGAACCATCCCTTTTACCTCTCTCCCAGCCCTTTCCCATCCATTATCTCATTTTGTCCATGGGGGAAAATTCAATTCAATTCAATTCCACTGTATCCAGTGCCCACTTCTTGGAAGGCTCTGCTGGGGGAATAGAAGTGGCTGGAGGATGTTTTATATTTTAAAGGGCCTATGATCCCATTGCCGAGGATCTTCCCCCCAGCCCTTCAGGCCATAGCCCTTCTATGTTTCCTTGTCCTTCCATTAATCTGGTCCTATCAACATTCTGAGGATTATCCTCTCTTCCCATTGCATGGAATTTCTGTGGATACCAATGGGAAAGAGGGCTGCCATTTGGTCATGCCAACCTTTGGCTAGATGACCCATCTACCTCCTTTGCTAATCATATTCTCTGAGAGAGTGTGATACAGAGAAAAGGGTACTGCTTTTGGAGTCAGGGGACCCGGGGGTTCAAATACACCCTCTTTCATTGACTACTGTTTGTGTCATTTTGAGCAAGTGGATTTACCATCCATCTTGGAATCAATACTGTGTATTGGTTCCAAGGCAGAAGAATGGTAAGGGTGAGGCAATGGGGGACTTGTCCAGGGTCACACGGCTGGGAAGTGTTTGAGGCCAGATTTGAATCCAGGACCTCCCATCTCTAGGCCTGGCTCTCAATCCACTGAGCTACCCAGCTGCCTGCCAGTTGCAGGATGCCCATTTTCTTGGAATTGCTCTGATTGATAGGAAGTTTTTTCAAAGAGTGAGGCAATCTGTCCCTCTCCTCTTACCCCCACCTTGGTATATAATTGTATTATGTCAGAGCTAGAGGATTTTTCCTTTATTTTACAGGTGAGGAAACTGAGGTCCAATCAGTGACTTATTTAGTGACAACTTCATCCTTTTACAGATGAAATCATTAAGACTCAGGAAGGTTAAATGATTTACCCAAAGGTCACATGGATATTAAATTTCAGAAATGGAATATGAACCCAAGTCTTCTCAATCTACTCCTTTCATTGTTGCCCTTTGGAGCCACATGGAACAAATCTGCTCCCTCTGCCCTGTAATAGTTAAAATAGTTGGAGCCTTAAACTGTTGTAGATAAAAGAATGGGAGTTATAAACTGTAAGAGTTAAAATGGTTGAGGTTGTAAACTGTAGTGAGTTAAAATGGTGGAAGATATAAATTATGATAGATATAAGAGTGGGTGAGTAAATTTGACTGCAGAAAATATGTTTCACTACAGTGTCTTGGTTTTTTAATCAGATATAAGGTGGTCGCCAGGGAAATATTCCCAATTGTTCAAATACCCAAGTCAACTGGGTTTTATAGAGATTTTTAATTAATAATATAATGAGGAATTAGAGAAAGAGAGAAGAGTAGGAAAGGAATAATTATGAAGGGCCTCAAGCCAATATGGCCTAGACCTGAGTCTTAAGAGAGAGAGAATCAGTCAGTCTTTTATCACTCACCATAAGATTTGTCTAAGCAAGGGATTCAGAGGGACAGGGTCTCCCCAGAGGGAGTTCCAGCCAGAGTCAGCCTCCCTTGAGAGACCTCCTTAGAGAATTCCTCCAAGAGCTCCTCTCAAGCGATCTCCAAAAGAATCTCCTTCCAAAAGCCCCCAAAAGCCTTCTAAAGCATCATCTCAAGAGCTTTCTCAAGCGATCCTCATCAGAGCTTTCTCCAAAAGGATTTCTTTCTTATATAGGGGGTTTTCTCCTATGTCACCTCCCCTAAGTTCTTCCATCTACCAATCACTGTAGACATTTTCCAAAGGGTGACCCATTCTAAAAACACTGCTGGGTCGACTAATCCCTTAAGGAGAAAACCTCTGAGTAAGTCTGAACCAGAGAAAACACAGCTGAGTCGACTAATCCCCTCAAGAGAAAACCTCTGAATAAGTTTTCACATAGGTACCTAGCATCCCATTGTATCAATTCTAAAAACGGGCATGGCTCGAAGAACTCCTTGCCTCATTATAAGTATGGTTTTAAGTACTTTCATTGTTTAGCAAGGAGTTTTCTCCCCTAAAGCAGTCTTAAGTAAGGGTGGAGTAGAGGTCCTCCCATTTCTGATCCTGGCCAGTTCTCACAATCAAAATGGGGAATGTTCCCAGTAGGGAATTGTTCCAATTGAGAATTCCCCATGGGGAAATTTTTAACATTCACAAGTCTGAGAGATTTCAAGATTTACAGCCTCCAGATATCCCTTCAGATATATGAAGGAAGCCATCCTATTCTCCATTAGGAATTTAAGACCGTTAGGACCTGGTAGACTCTTGGAGGTCATCATTTTATAGGGAGGAAAACAAAGCCCGTAGAGGAAATGACTTATCCAAGGTCACACCATAAGTAGAAGAGCTGTGATTTATACCCAGATCCTCTGGTCTTAAATGAATGTACCCTTTTCTCTCTATGTGTGCCCCCTCTCAGCCTAGACAACTCCAGTCCTTACAGCCTGTCCTCACTGGATGTAATTTCCAGTCCTACATGAATCCCTGCCTCCTGCCTAAGGAGCCAGCCACAGAGCTCAACCCCTTTTTCCCAGAAGAGAATGGGGAGGCCCATCTGCTAGGATCTAACATCTTTGCCATTGAAAGCAAAGAGGAACTGATCTTTAAACAAACACACCCATATTTGAATCTTTTCAATCAAGTGACCCTTGAGTATTAATCTTGGTTGTTTGTTTACACCCTGGCTAAGGCAGGGACACCATCTCCTTAGCCGCCCGAGGCTGTCTCCCGCAGACCAGGCTGTGGGGCTGAGCAGCTGCTTCTTTCCCTGCCTGGCTGAGGCTCCTCTGGGTCCACCTCCCTCCCTTAGACTCTAGGCTGCAGCTCCCTGGGGGGATGTCATCTGTTGAAGGATGTCTTCTGCTTGTTTTCCTTCTGTCTACATTAGGCGTGACAGAACCGTTTTCCCTCCAGGGTTGGATGGGAAGCTTCTCTTCATCCCTGTTTTCTCTAGAAATCACAGGATCCTCTATTTAGACGTGGAAGGGACTTGAGTCCAGCTTCCTCATTTGTAAGATGAGGGAAATGGGAAGGCCCAGAGAAGCCCTCACAGCACACAGGTAGCAACAGACAAAGGCTTTGAGCCCAAATGATCCAAGTCAGATTTTCTACCCACTATACACCCTGCCATGCTTTATCTGAGAAGCATTGCCAGAGATCACCTGGTCAATGTGTTCCGTGGACAGAGCCCTGGACTTGGATATTGGCTCCATCAGTCATTTGCTTTTCATATTTGGACCGGTTGAACTTTGTGTGTTTCTAGGAAATGGGGAGCCTAATCCTTCTGGAATTGCCTGCTTCACACGTTTGTTGGCAGGGTAGGGGAGCATTTTGTAAAACCTGAAATAGCTATAGGGTTATAGGATGCTATTTTGTCTGATTCACTCTCCAGACTTCTTACCTCATGGCCACCGCCTCCCTCTCAGGATTGCTGTTGGGACTAAATAAAATAAAATAAAATATGTGAGGCACCAAATAAATGTCAATTATTTTTTGTTATTTTCCCTTACAGAAAGAGCTCACAAGTCTAATAACCCAGGTGATTTGTAAGGGACTTTAGAGATCAGCCAGGACAGGAATTCTTCACCTTGCCTGAGTCCTGGACTCCTTTGTCAGTCTGGAGACACCTGTAGATCTTTTCTCAGAATGTTTTTAAATGTACCAAATAAAATACATGGGATTACAAAGGAAAATAATTATATTGAAATAGTTATTTCTTAAAACCAAATAGAGGAATTCATAATACATTAAATATTCATGATTATATGATAATTATATCAGTACACAATATAGTACAATCATATTAAATTAAAATGATATAAAATTTAATGAAAATATTATGTTTAAATAATATATGATATAATAAATATTTAATTCCAAATATATTAAAAATATAGGCAAAAACAAGTTTGCAGACTCTAAAATGGAGAGCCCCTGAACTAGTTTGACCCTTCCATTATACAGAAAAGAAAATGGAAGGTTCTAGACAGGACAGGATATACCTAGCTTTTGGTGGCATGGGGCCTAGAGTCAAGGACTCTTGCTTGCTTGTTCAGGTCTTCTGCCTTACTCAGTCTAGTTGTTCAGGATTTGTTCAAGGATGTCTCTTGGAAGCTGGATGGGGGACAGATTATAGAAGGAGGAGACTGTCCAGTTAGGAGAATTCCTGTTGGTGAAAAGGATACGGTTCTGCTCTAATTGTGTATTGTGAGTGGATCCTGGACACAAACATTCTCTCTCTCTCTTTTTTTTTTTGAATTGAAAAATTGTATTTCATTGATTTAGAATATTTTTCTATGATTACAGGATTCATGTTTTCCCCCTTCCCCCTAGCCAATGAGTAATTCCTCTGGGTTTTACATATGTCATTGATCAAGACCTATTTCCATATTGTTAATATTTGCATTGAGTCTACATCCTCAGTCATATCCCCCTCGACCCATGTAATCAAGCAGTTGTTTTTCTTCTATGTTTCTATTCCCACAGTTCTTCCTTTGGATGTGGACAGTGCTGTTTCTCATAAGTCCCTCAGAATTGTCCTGGGTCACTGCATTGCTGCTAGTAGAGAAGTCCATTACATTCGATTGTACCACAGTGTATCAGTCTCTCCTGGTTCTGTTCCTTTCACTCAATTCCTGGAGGTCTTTCCAGTTCACATGGAATTCCTCCACTTTATTATTCCTTTGAGCACAATAGTATTCCATCACCAACCTATACCACAATTTGCTCAGCCATTCCCCAATTGAAGGGCATCCCCTCATTTTCCAATTTTTTGCCACCACAAAGAGCGCAGCTATGAATATTCTTGTACAAGTCTTTTTCTCCATTATCTCTTTGGGGTACAAGCCCAGCAGTGCTATGGCTAGATCAAAGGGTAGGCAGTCTTTTAGTGCCTTTTGGGCATAGTTCCAAATTGCCTTTCAGAATGGTTGGATCAATTGATCAATTCACAACTCCACCAGCAATGAATTATGTCCCAACTTTGCCACATCCCCTCCAGCATTCATTACATTCCTTTGCTGTCACCTAGCCAATCTAGGTGTGAGGTGATGCCCCAGAGTTGTTTTGATTGGCATTTCTCTGATTATGAGATTTAGAGAACTTTTTCATGTGATTATTAATAGTTTTGATTTCTTTATCTGAAAATTGCCTATCCATGAACATGAGCATTCTTAAGGAGAGAGGATCAATAGGCCTTGGCCATGATATGGGGGATGAGGAAGAAGGGAAAGTCAAAGTTGTTTTGAGCTTTAGGCCTTGAATGACCAAAAGGATGCTTAGGCCATCAATAGACAGAGATTGACGTCAATTAGGAGGAGAAGAAGGTAAATTCAGTTGTCGGCCTTTGAGTTTCAGGTTTGGGCAGGATACCTCTGTGAAATCTATCTGACAATCAGAACTGGACCTGGGTGAGGGGGGAGGTCGCAACTAGAAATGCAGATTTTTGAGTCACTTAATTTGGTTAAATTTCAGTTCAACTCAGCAAACATTTAGGGAGAAGCTGGGGGAAGATATGGTGCTCATTGTCCAGTGCAGGCTTTATATCTGGTTCTGGAACTGGGAAAATATGAGTTTAAATCCCAATCCAGACATTTAGCATCTCTGTGTCCCTGGGCAAGGCACTTCAACTCCACTTGTTATATGGGATTAATAAGAGCGCCTACCTCATAGGATTATTGTGAGGATAAATGAAGATTATATGTTTAAAGTGCTTTAAAAAGCCGTGAATATTTTATTAGCATTTGAGGGATGAGATACAGAGACAAATAACTGTTATAAAATAGTGGAGTTAGGCTAGCAAAGTGCAGTATGGAGTTTGAGGGAAGGAGAGGAAAGGCATTACCAGCCTGCGGGGCTGGAAAAGCTTCCTGGGGGTGGTGAAATTTGAGTTGGACTTTCAAAGATGGATTGAAAAATGCAACTCAAAAATTCTTCAGGCTTGTCTAGCAAGCACAGGCTAGAGCTTTGGTGAAGTCCTGATCTTTCCTCTGCCACAGGGTCTGCTTGGATTCTTTAGCAAGAATTCTTATCCTGGGGGCCATGAACTTAAACATCTTTTTAGTTCAAAAAAGACGTTAAAATTATTTTTATATATAATTGGGGGAATAAAATATTATAATTAAAAAACATTTTGTGAACTGTGTTTCAGTATAATTGGTTTCCTTTAAAATCTCATGGATTTTTATTTTATGCTTTTTGAGAAGGGGTACATGGGTTTCATCAAATCACTCAAGGGGCCCATGATTCCTTCTCTAGAAGTTATCCTGCTGTATGTCACAGAGTCATTGACTTTCCTCAGGCCCCAAGTGCAGGCTCCTGGTGTGCCATCATGGTAGCTAGGTGGATAGAGTTCAAATCTTGCCTCAGATTCTTATTAGCTATAAGCCACATAACTTGCCTCAGTATCCTTATCCACAAAGTAAGGGGTTTGGACTAGATGGCCTCTAAATCATTGATCCTATGATATCTTACACCTCCTCTCACCCCAGTCCTAATTAGAGTGATGCAGAACCCGTAAAAAGGATGGCAAAGCACTTTGTGGATCAATGCTAAATAATAGCAGCTCAGCAGGGCCAGCTTTAGCAGAAGATGCAATTAACAGGAGCTGCCTGGAATGGGGACTGGGCGGAAAGCCATGGGGATGAGCCCCTCCGGGATGCAGGCCTGGATCTCCTGTTCCCAGGCTCTCTATAGCAACATCTTAGGGACTAAGCTGAAGCTCTCTCTGAAGTCTCTGAGTCATGTCATCCTAGCATTGCCATCCTGGGGACTCTTAGCATCATCCTAGATCTCCAGTTTGGGAGAGCCTTTGGAGAGCATCTGTTCAGAGGATGCAGGGCTGATTGAGACCTTTGGCATCGTGGTCCTTTGTCTCTTCCTCTCTGAAATGAGGAAAGTTAGAGTGTTTACATAGAAGGTTGTATGGTTTTGTTGGAGCCCTCAAAGGCATGAGGAAGGAGAGTCAGAATATATTTGGACGCCAGGATGACAAAGATGTTTGTCATTGAGTCATTTCAGTTGTGTCTGATTGGGGTTTTCTTGGCAGAGATACTAGAGTGGCTTATCATTTTCTTCTCCAGCTCATTTTACAGATGCAGAAACTGAGGCAAACAAGGATAAGTGACTTGCCCAGGGTCACATAGCTAGTAAGCATCTGAGGCCAGATTTGAATTCTTGATGATGAGTCTTCTTAACGCCAGGTCCATTTCTCTATCTACTGGGTCACCCAGTTGCCCCAGGACAAGGATACAACTGGACTGTGGAGAGAATAGATTGTGTTGGATCTAGGCGTTGGGGAGGGAAGATGTGGATAGAATACATAGAAGCCTGCTGAGACCCCATCTACTTTTAGACTGAGGAGTCTTTGATTTAGTCCATTTTCCTCTTTATTTTTATTTATTTTTTAACATTCTTTTTTTGGGCTTTATTCATTTATTCATTCATGTATATATGTATGTATGTATGTATGTATGTATGTATGTATGTATGTATGTTTGTTACAATACTCACTTTATTTCCCTCCCTGCCCTCCACCTACCCTTCCTGCAGCCCACACACAATTTCATTGGGTATTACTGTTGTCCTTGATCAGAACCTATTTCCATGCTTTGTTGTTTGCACTAGGATATTCATTTAGAGTCTACATTCCCAACCATATCCCTTCGACCCATGTGATTAAGCAGTTGTTTTTCTTCAGTGTTTTTACTCCCACAGTGTTTCCTTTGGATGTGGATAGTGGTTTTTCTCGTAGATTCCTCCAAGTTGTTCAGGGTCATTGCATTGCTACTAATGGAGAAGTCCATTACATTTGATTGTGCCACAAATCTGTCTCTGTGTACAATGTTCTCCTGGTTCTGCTCCTCTCACTCTGTATCACTTCCTGGAGGTCATTCCAGTTCACATGGAATTCCTCCCCTTTGAGCACCCATTTTCCACTTTAGCAATGACTTCTTTTTTATTTTTAAACCCTTATCTTCCATCTTAGAACCAAAAGTATGTATTGATTCTGAGGCAGAAGAGTGGTAAGGGCTAAGCAATGGAGGTTCAGTGACTTACTCAGGGTCACACAGCCAGGAAGTATCTGAGATTTGAAACTAGGACCTCCCATCTCTAGGCCTGGCTCAATTCACTGAGCTATCCAACTGCCCCCATTTCCCTCAAAAAAAAATTAAATTAAAAATCTTCCCTGTTAACAAAAGTTTTTTTCTTCCTCTAACTTTCCCTCTCTCCAAATTGGAGTTGGGGAAAAAGAAAAATAAAGCTCTTGGAACAAATTTGCATAGTTGAGCAAAATAAATTCCCACATTGACCAGGTCCAAAAAGAGCCCCTTCTAAAACATGCCTGGCAAGTGGTCATTCAGCCTTTCCTTGAAGACTGAGAAAGAAGGAGATTCCATCCCACCCTAACACTGCTCAGTCTGCTTTTGGACAGTTAGACCATTTTTCCTTTTATCAAGTCTAGTTCTCTTCATGGCAACTTATTCCCACTACTTCTGGTTTTTGTCTCTGGGGCCAAAGAGAACAAGTCCGATCCCTCCTCAACAAGACAGTTTTGCAAATAATTGGAGACAGCTATCAGGTCCTCTCAGAGACTTTTCCCGTCATCCTTTGCCCTCTTCCCTTCTCCCCTGACAGATGCCTGGGAAAGGATGGAATCTGCCCTGGTCTTGGGCAGAGCCTCACCTGTCCTCCTCTGAGGCGAGGCAGCAGGAAGGGTACCAAGCTGTGACACTTAGAAATTAGCCATGACCAGGTGAGGGAGGTGGATGTCAGGGTTGGTGTTAATGTCTCCCGAGTGGTGTCCTATATCTGAGGCTGATGGAGATGTAGGTGTGTTGTATTCCTCCCCTCTGGGGCCCCAACCATTGGTGGTCAGAGGCCGACTAAGAAAAGCAGAGGGTGACCCTGGAATGGGGCAGCTCCTAATTGGAGGGGGTGCACTATGTCCAGGCTCTTCCTGGGGCCTCCAAAAAAGAATCTTGCAAAGCATAGGCTATTAATGGTTGACTTAACTGGAAACCTATAAAGGCTCAAGGAAGAATTCAGTCATTTTCCATTTGTGACCTACTGTTTATACCCCATTTGGGGTTTTCTTGGCAAAGATCCTGGAGTGGTTTGCCATTTCCTGCTCCAGCTCATTTTACAGATGAGAAAACTGAGGCAAATGGTTATGTGCCTTGCCCAGGGTCCCCCAACCAGTAAATATCTGGGGTCAGATTTGAACTTGGGTCTTCGTGACCATAGACCTGGTGCTCTATCCACTGTTCCACCTGCCTTAATAAATGTTTATTGCCTTAAATTGGTGGAAGACCTTCATTTCCTAGAACAAAGAACATTCTACTGTTCTGAGGCTTTGAGTCCCTGAGGCTTTCCCCAGATGAAGGATCTCCTAGTGCAAATGAATATAGGCCCATCAGAGACCCCAAATGCTGGGGGAATGTGGGATAGGGGTGTGTGAATAGAAATGTGCTGGATCAGAATAGCATGTGGTCAATCAGAGAATTGGTCAATCAATCAATAAACCTTTATGAAGCCTTGCTAGATATGTGCTAGGTCCTACATTTGGTACTAAGGTTAAAAAAACAAAAATGAAGCCATCGTTGGCCTCAAGAAGTTTACATTCTACAGGAGAAAACAACATGTACTTGCAGGTCTATACAAAGTAGATGCAAGGTGATTTTGGTGTGAGGGACACTAATAGCTTAGGGGGATCAAGAAAGGCCTCCATCAGTTAATCAATTAATTAACATGGGTTTGTTGGGGCAGGTAGGTGGTTCTCTAGATAGAGTGCCAGGGTTGGAGTCAGGAGAACCTTAGTTCAAATTTGGCCTCAGATACTTCCTAGCTGTGTGACTCAGAGCAAGTCACTTAACCCTAATTGCCTAGCTCTTTTCACTTTTCTGCAGAAGGTAAGGGTTTTAATTTTTTTAAAGCATTTGTTAAAGATCGAGGTCCCTTCTAGTTTTAGATTGAGGATTCTTTAACTTAGTCCATTTCTCTCTTTAGAAAAAAAAAAAGAAATTAATAATTTTTTTCCTGTTTCTCCCTCTCACTTTCCTGTTCCCTAAATTGGAGTTGGGAAAAAGTAAAAACAAAGCTAGGGTCTCTTCTAAGCACTGGGAATAAAAAGACAAAAATGACACCACAACCCTTGCCCTCCTTCAACTTATGTTTTTTTTTCCTATTTGCAAAATCTAATTTAATTAATTAATTTAGAATATTTTCCCATGGTTCCATGATTCATATTCTTTCCCTCCCCTCCTCCCACCCTCCTTCCCATAGCCAACAAGCAATTCCACTGGATTTTACATGATCAATTATGTTTTGATGGGGAAAACAGCATCGATATGGATGGAATGGGGGAAACCACACGCCAGGCACTCTGCTAAGTGTTGGGGACACATATATAAGCAAGCAGAAAGCTGGTGCTTGCCTTTAGGAAGCTTTCATTTCTAGTGGGGAAAGATAGCACGGAAAAGGGAGCTGCAAAGACAGGGCAGGGGCCAACGATGTGGAGCGGAGGGGACGAGGTTTGGAGGCCAGAAGCTCAGAAATGGGGTTGAGACAAGAATGGAGTCAGGGATGGAAGCCACAGAAGGGATCTGGGAGACGTGGGAGCTCTCAGAAGGATATTTCAGGCTGAGCAGGCTATAGGAGTGGTGGTGAGCCGTTCCAGGGAAAAGGTATATTTATAAGCAGATACATATGCATAGTATGCTTATCTGAATAAAGATATCGGATATATACAGGATGAATGGAAGGTTGTTAGGGAAGGGAGCACACCAGCAGCTGGGGAGATCAGGAGAGGCTTCAGTGCCTTCTGAAGTCGTGAAGGAAAGCAGGGCTTCCACGAGGGGGAGGCGAGAAGAGGGATTGATTCTTGGCATGGGCACGGAGGTGGGAACACGACTCCTGTAGGGCCATTGTGGATGGATTTCAGAGTGTGAGGAGGAGAGTGATGTCTGAGCAGGTTGGACGAGATCACCTGCGGTCCTCTCTGTCTCTGAGAGGATGGAATTCTTCCTGGTGGCAGGGGACTAGCCACAATGATCTTCCCAGATCATAGATTCAGGAGAGAAATGAAGATTCTGAGTTGGGAGGAAGTCATCTTCCTTGTCTTTTTTTGTGGGATGGGGAGCATCCAGGTCTGGCCTTTGAGATGAATTTGCAGCTGTGACTCAACCGCCAACCCACAAAGTAAAAATTTTATAAGGCCTCTGACTCTAGGAGCCTTGAGGGTTTGTACATTGCCAGAAAAAAAAGAAAAGGTTTCTTTAAGAAATCCAACTCCTCCCTCTCTGTCTTACTTCTTCTACTCCCCCTAGGCCTTCTCTTTTCTTCCTCATTAGCCCCTGAAAATCTAAGGAAATATGGATCGTGGCTTGTGGTAAGTTTGGCCAAAGTAATCATTGAATAAATGAATGAATGAATGGGAGAGAGTGAGAAGGAGGGACTGGCGAATGGTTCTTAGCCTTTGATGCCTCAGGGGCCATCTTTATCAAAGAAGTTGCCCTTGAAATGGAGAGCCTTTCCCACAGTTTGGAAGATCCAATGGAAGCTTTGACCCTTTAAAAATGGGGTTATGCATTGGAAGTAATTTTTTAGTTATATAGGGATTGAAGTTGCCGAGGTTGGCTTTAGGAGTATTACTATATTTTTATTTAAATTTTTATTATGAATGTAAACAACAAACATGAACTTCTTTTTTTTTTTTGAACCCTTACCTTCTGTCTTAGAATCAATACCAGGTATTGGGTCCAAGGCAGAAGAGTGGTAATCTTGACTTAGCTACTCTTGAGTTTTGTGACCTTGAGTAAGCCATGTCTTCTCTCTCAATCTCGACTTTCTCCTTTATAAAATGAGGGGATTGTACTTGGGGATCTCTAGGGTCTCTTTTAGCTTTAGGTCCTGTGATTCTGTCATGGATCAGAGATTGGGTAGGGCGGTGGCCAGGGAATAAGGTATGGGGAGTGCCAACCTTTATTCTGGGAGGTGAAATAGATAGGACTGCAATGGAGAGCCCAAGAGTTATCGATGGGGGAGTAAAGGGGAGCAGTAATGATGTCATCCCTTTATCAGTGTGAGATTTACAAAGTGCCTTTCTTACCAGGTGGTAGTTTTGCACCAGGATTATTATCCCTATTTTACAGATGGGGAAATTCAGGCTCTAAGAAGTTAATTGGGTGCTCAGTGAAAAGTGGAATCAAGATGTCCTGGGTTCAAATGTGACTTTGGACACTTCCTAGCTGTATGACCCTGGACAAGTCACTTAACCCCCATTGCCTAGCCCTTATTGCTTTTCTGCCTTGGAACCAATCCGCGGCATTGATTCTAAGACAAAAGGTAAGGGCTTAAAAAAATAAAGTAATTTGGAATGGCGGCAGAACTATATTTTGGATGCCCTTGAGAGACATGTCAGGAAGTTGACTCCTTGAGATCTCTTACTGCCAGAGCATTATAGGATACTCTGGATGATAATAGAAAGAAGCCTCATTCAGGGTAGGACACATGGAATCTGGCAGCTCAGAAATGGAAAGAACTTTAGAGATCAGAAGTCCATCTTACAACTTGTTAGATCAGGCAGAGAGAAGGGGATATTTGCTCACATTTCATACCATTATTACAAATATTTTTGTATTTGCATACAAATACAATTAAGTTTTGCAAAGTGTTTTGTAAATATTATTCCAGTTGATCCTCACAATAACCCTGGGAGACAGAGGCTATTATTATCTTCATTTTACAGTTGAGGAAACTGAGGCAGAAAAGGGTGAATTGACTTGCCCAGGGTCACCCTCGTTAGCAAGCATCTGAGGACTTCAGATCCAACTTTCTGTAATCTCTGCTTGCACCTTCTAGTGATGGAATTGCTTCAGAATAGCAACCAGCTCACTTTCCTATTGAGCTTTATTTATAAAAGCTCTTTTCCTCCTTTGGGTGCGGTGGCCATTAGTGATAGCCCAGGGAAGGATCCAGGGCAGGAATTCAGAGAATCAGAGAAACTCAGAGCTGGAAGGGAAAAGCCAGTGCAGGAATCTCTTGGACTCTTCTCCTGGAACCTCCATGATGGTGCTATAGCCAGCCTAGGCTCCAAGACCTCTCATGCTGGGTCATCCATGACCTTATTACGCTATTCCTCCGCTCAGAAACTGTCAGGGAACGCCCCGTTGCCAATTCACTGAAGTTCTAACTCCTCGCCCTGGCATTCAAGGTCTTTCACAATCTGGGTCCAACCTACCTTCTAAGCTTATCTCCAAATAAGCAGTCTTCCTCAGATACTCAACTTTCTAGTCCAGCTGGCTTACTTTCTGCCTCGTCCTGCTGTCACTCCCTTCACTTGTGCTAGGAGACTGGCACCTTGTTGGCACAGTAGATGGAATACCAGCCTTGGAGACAGAAAGACCTGAGTTCTAATCTTGACCCAGAAATGTACTGGCTGTGGGATCCTGGGTGAGTCATGTAATTTCTCTTCATTTTAGTTTTAGCATTGTGAGAATTAAAATTAATATACAATAACTCAAGTATTTATACGATTTATTAAAATAAAAACGAGTTAAAAGGGAGCTAACTAACTTCAGCTGTGATCTCCATAAAGAAGAGGAAGAGGGAGGAGCCCACAGAAAGTTATACAAATGTGACCACTCAGCGTGGTGGAGAGAGGAAAGGAATTCTGGGAAATACTGAAGGACTTCTGGGGGATGAAGTCCAAGGGTTCAAAATTCTAATTAATACAGCATCTGTAAAATGGGGATACTAATAGCACCTACCTCCCTGGGGTGGTGGTGGGATAAAATGAGATAATACATATAAAGTACATCGCAAACCACAAAGCTCTCTATAAGTCGTCGTCGTCGTCGTCGTCGTCGTCGTCGTCGTCGTCGTCGTCGTCGTCACTGAATCCTCATATCGAGTTCCTCAGTGACAGGGTTTAAGCTTTCCTGGATCTCTACTCTATTCTCATTGCCTTCTTTAGCATGTTGCCTTAGAAAGTGCCTCTGGAGTCTGAAGACCTACCTGGGTTCGAATGCTTTCACTACCTGTGTAACCCAGTGCAATTCACTATAATCGCTGCTTGCCTCAGTTTCCTCATTTGTAAAATGAAAGAATTAGACGAGATTACCTCCAGGATCCCTTCCATCCTTTGAAGACTAGGACTGTTGTTTGTCTTCCTCTTCTCTTTCCCTCCTGCTGGAATATCAGTATCAAGTGGCCCCTTCCTTGACTCTAGGAACCGTGTGACTTTCCAACTTTCTCTCCGTGGCACTATGCACGTAGCTGACATTTAACAAATGAGTCTTGAGAGGAGTGGAATTCAAAATGCCCATTTTACAGAAGGAGGGACTGAGGATCAGAGAGGGGATGCCATTTATCCAAGTCCCTGTCACACCTGGAGCCAAGCTTTGGCTCATTGCGACTCCCTTCTTCCTCACTCCTCCCACTTCTGCCTCTGGCAAAGAGAAAGCAGGTCAGGTCTCACCCCTCTCCCAAAGTGGGGCACCCCAGGGGGTTAACACCAATCCCTGTTTGTTCCAGGCAGTGTTTCCAAAGCTACCACCTCCTTTGGATGCCTTCACTATTCTCTCCCTACTAGAGAAGTAGGTCAGAATGTAGGGCAACAAGTCCCCATAGAGAAAGAGCCTGGAACCCCGACAGTGTGAGCGCCGGCTGCGAAGGTCTGGGGTGGCCGAGGGATCCTGGGCTACCGTGGGGTGGCACTTTTTTCCCCGGGGGCCCTCTGCCCGCCCTGCTTTTGGGTGGGCTTGGAATCCTCGTTGCTGGGGCTTTATGGGTCTTAGATTCAGAAGACACCTCGTTTCTAGGCCTGGTTCTGCCACGAATTCTCTGGGTGACTTCTCCAAGCTTTGGTTTCCTCTTCTCGAAAACGAGGGAGCTAGAATAGAGGGTCTCTGAGGTTCCTTTCCCGCTTAAAATCCATGAGTCTTGGAACGATAGCCTCTTCTAGGATTCTGGAGCAGGAGATTCGTAGAACCTTAGAAAATTGGATCCAGGAACCTTAGAATAATAACAGTGTTCTCCCCTCTCTGCCCCCTTCGGTCTGGTAGAAGAATCTCATCCATGGGGAAATCACCCAGCCTTTGTTTGGTCACTTTATTTTTTTAGAACCCTTAATTTCTGTCTTAGTGTGAGTTCCAGGGCAGAAGAGCCGGAAGGGCTAGACTAGATCCCTGTGACCCAGAGCTGGGGAGAGTCTCCCAGGGATCCTCCCCGAGATCCCCTGACTCTGGGGCCCAGGATTCTTCCCATCACAGACACAGAGCATGACCAGCGGGGCTCTCCGCCTGGCCTCTTCCTAAGCAGAAGGCAGCGTGTGGGTAGAATCTAGAATCTTGCCTTTGGCAGCTGTCTGAAGCCCCTCGCCAGGCCCAGAGCCAGCACCAGAGCTGTTTCTCCGGAGGGAATCACACGTCCTGTATTTGTTTCTCACTTTTACTGACAATCTCACCAGCCTACCCTGCTGGGGCATCTTCACACCCCACACAGGATGTTAATAAATATTTATGTAGAGATAGAAAGACCTAAATTCTTTTCTTTTCTTTTTTTTTTTTAAATGCATACTTAGTAACAACTCCAAGACACAAGGGCAAGGGCTGGGGTTCAGGGACTTGCCCAGAGTCATGCAGCCAAGAAACATCTAAGGCCACATTTGAACCCAGGACCTTCCATCTCCAGGAGTGATACAATACACAATACTGTGTATTGGCTCCAAGACAGAAGAGTGGTAAGGGCTAGGCCATGGGGGTCAAGTGACTTGCCCAGGGTCACACAGCTAGGAAGTGTCTGAGGTCAGATTTGAACCTAGGACCTCCCATCTCTAGGCTTGGCTCTCAATCCACTGAGCTACCCAGCTGCCCCCTATTTATTTAGTTTTACATTCATTCATTTATTTATTTTTATAATTAGTTTTATTTTTTAATTTCTTTTTAATTAAAAAACTTATCTTTTAAATTTAAATTTCATATTTATATAATATATTATATAACATATAACTATTTTTATTATATATAAACTATATTATTTTATATTCATATATAAATATATATCATTCAACTATATTTTTATTATATATAAATTTACCATTTTCATATATTATTTTATATTTTATATAAATATATATCACATAACATTATATTTTATTATATATGAATATATTCTATATAAAATATAATCCTTTATTTTATTTAAATCTTTATTTAATTTTATGTTTATATGATTTTATATTTTATATATTTATGTTATTTTATATTTGTTTTTTATAAAGCAAAATTTTTAACATTCATTATTTTTTTTTTAGGGGTAGCTAGGTGGCAAGTGGAGTTGGGAGGATCTGGGTTTAAATGTGGCCTCAGATACTTATAGTTGTGTGACTCTGGGCAAGTGGCAGAATCCCAGTTCCTAGCCCTTGCCCTTCTCTCTTAGGGTTGTTATTAAGGACAGAAATGAAGGATTTGAAAAAAAAATATTGAGGGGGTTCATACCCTTCCCCTTTCTCACTCCTTGAGAAGACAAGCATGCCATGCGTAGAATTTAGGACTAAGTATGAACCGTAGACTTCGTCTCCTCCAGTCTCTTCTTTTTATAATGGGGCACCTGCAACCCAGAGCAGGAAAGGCTTGAGCTCCATTTCCCCAGAGCAGGACAAGTGGCAGAAAAAGGACGTGGGTTTCCTAGGTCTAAGTTCACTGCTCTGTCCATTGCACCCTACAGGGCAGCAAGTATCTAAAACTGTTTCCAGTGTCCCAGGTGTTCTTCTGAAGCAACATTCTAGCTACGTGGCTGAATGGGCTCCTTGGAGGTGCAGTTCAATTTAACAAACATTTTTGCAGTCCCACGTTTGTGCAAAGCACTGTAGCATCTAGTCCAAACCTATCATTTTACAGAGGAGGAAACTGAGGCCCCTACAGGGACAGTGACTTGCCCAGCTTCAAACAGCTTGTAACTGGAAGAGTTGGGATTTGCACCCACACCTTCTGACTTCAGATCCAATGTCCTTTCCAGTATGCCGCCTCCGTACGGGTATGTCGTATCCGCGTGCGTGTGTGTGTGTGTGTGTGTGTGTGTGTGTGTGTGTGTGCTTGGGGGGATGACTGTGAGGACAAGAGTTTGCCTCAGGTGGGCAGATGCATGGATGTGTGCATGTTTGTGTGATGCATGTCTCGGGGTGTTTGCTTGTCCTGGCCCAAGGGTTTTGGGGCAGGATTCATCCTTCCTGCCTCCGCAGTTTCTCTTGGGTCTGGCTCTTTCTGCCCACTCACCTTCCCACTGCCCTCGTTCTGATCTTCATCCCCTCTTCCTTGTATTATTACAACAGCTTTTTAATTAGATTCCTGGCTTCCCGTCTCTCCTTTCCCCAATGCAGCTTTCACACAGTTACCAAAGGTGTCTATTTAAAAGTATGTGTTTGATTATATCTAACCAGCTAGGTAGCACAGTGGTTAACGAGCAGTCAGGAGATCTGGATTCAGATGTGGCCTCAGACATTGACTAGCTCTGTGACCATGAGCAAATAGCTTTTTCTCTGTGCCTCAGTTTTCTCATGTGTAAAATGGGTATGATGATGATGATGATGATAATATTTGTGTCCCAGAGTTACCATGAAGATAAAATGAAATAGTATTTATCATGTGCTATATAAATGCTACTCCTTTATTGTTGCTTTTGTTATTAATTAGTATACCACTCTCTAGGTGAAGAACCTATAGTAACTCCCTTTTGCCCCTGTAATAATTAAAATGATGAGGCTGATAGTAGCTTAATAACTTTATTAAAACATAGTAATGGGAAAAGTAGAAAAGAGGTAGAGAGACACTTAGCTTTCTAATCTATTGGCCGCCATGCTGGGCCTGTGACTAAACTCCAACAAGGGTTCCTTCAGCTCTCCACACTTCAGCCAGAAGACCCCAAAGACTTCCTGGTCTCCCTTTATAAGCTCTTTTCTCCACTCACTCTCACATGTAACATCTCAGGAACTAACCATAGCTCCTTAATTTGCCTGGCACCTCCCAGGGGAGGCGGTGTCTGTGGAATCAGTTTCTGTCTCGTTGGTTCCTTGGTTCTTTAACTTCCTTTCTCTGAGGCTCATCTATACCTGAATTTATTCAGGGGTCTTTGATCTCCAGGTCACTGAGAGATGACATTAAATAAAATGACATAATGGAGAGAGAAATTTGCTTCCGACACCCCTCGGATAAAATATGAACTTTTCAGCTTAGCATTATATCTGACACCAGACTACCTCCCTAGACTTATTTCACATTGTACATAGAATCATGGATCTATCTACCTACCTATCTACCTATCTACCTATCTACCTATCTATCTATCTATCTATCTATCTATCTATCTATCTTTCCATCTTTCCATCTTTCCTTCTTTCCATCTTTCCATCTTTCCATCTTTCCTTTCCATCTTTCCTTCTTTCCTTCTTTCCATCTTTCCTTTCCATCTTTCCATCTTTCCATCTTTCCTTCTTTCCATCTTTCCATCTTTCCATCTTTCCTTTTTTCCTTCTTTCCATCTTTCCATCTTTCCTTCTTTCCTTCTTTCCTTCCTCATCCCCTCCTTGCTCGTCTGGCTTCTCTTATATAATGATCTATTGGCATGTTTATATGGCCGGCCCCACCTCCCTGGTGGTGGAAGCTCTGGAGGGAATGACAGGATTAGGAGGGAAGAGGAAGGAGAGGAAAGGGTTAAATTCAGTCTGATCAAGTGATGCCTGGGCTAGTCAGGGCACGGGTTCGAGGGGGTCCTATTTGAATGCTAAGATTAAGCACATTGTTGGCACCCTTTTTTCACGTGTGTACGTGTGCATTCATGTATCTGCAGAATCACAGATACACGCACATATGAGGAACGATGTCGGTTTTGGGGTATAAAAAACACAATGAAAAATGATCTCTTTTAAACTGCTTACATTCTACTGCAGAGGGCTGGGGGAGGAATAGAACATGTAGGTATGCACCAACATGTGTCCTTACACAGAATGCAACAGAATTTGTGTACACATACACGCACACACGTGTACCCACATGCATACAAACACATAGGAATCGGACCTAGACCTGAGATCTCACTGGCCTAGGCAGCTCTGCCCCACGGACAGACTCCTTTGGCTGATACAAGTCAGCGCCCTTGCTGATCTTGAGAAGGGTGCCGCGCTCCAGACGGAGCTTGATGGACTCTGTGGCATTGTGGGTGAAGCCAGCCTCACAGCCTGAAAAGTCAGGGTTCAAATCCCGTCTCTGACACCTGCTGGCTCGGTAACCCTGCCTTCAAGGGTATGAACAAGCCTCTCTCCAGGCTGAGTAGGAAATCGTTAATAAAGGGCGTCAGAGAGTATTCGAGGGGTGGCCTTATGGAAGAAGGCTACAAGGATTCCTTTGCCCCACGCCAGGATAAGTTCACAATGGATGAAGCGGGATGCTATAAGTATACAAGAGTTATTCCTTTGGGCCCACGGAACAGAAATGGGAGGGAGTGCAGGGGAGGCTCAGGAAGGCTGATTTGTGCTCAGAAAGAAAACCTTTCTAACGAGCAGCCTCAAGGAAGTCCCGAGCGCCTTCCTATTGGAGTTGTCCAAGCAGACTCTAGGGGATTCCTGCACTGAGTGGGAGGCGAGCCTAGATGTGCTCTGAGCTTCCTTTCCACCCTCTGAGCCCATGATGGCATGAAACGTAAGGAACTGGAGGCTTGTACATTGCGTGGGCTTCTCGATTGAATGCCACTCAGATGTTTCTGTGGTGACATCAGGGCTTTTCTGGAATCAGATGGAGGAGAAATCCAAGACCATAAACAACCAGGGGTGTTGTGCTGGCTTTTCTGTTTTCCCTTTTCTGTGTCCCTCTCTCCTTCCCTCCCCTCCCTATCTCTGTCTATCTCTCCTCTCTGTCTTCGTCTTGCCTCACCTCTACCCCCTTCTTTCCCCCCTTTCTCCCTCCCCTCCTCTCTCCCTCTCTCCCCTTCCTTTCCCCTTCCTTTCCTTTCCTCTCCCTCTCCTCTCTTTCTCCCCTCCTCTCTTTCTCCCCTCTCCCTCTCTCTCCTTCTCCCTTTATTTCTCTCCTTGTCTCTCATTCTCTTCCCCTCTCCCCTCTCTCTTCTCCCTCCCTCTCCCCCTCTTTCTCCCCTCGTCTCTTTTCTCTCTCTTCTCCCTCCCTCTCCCTCTCTTTCTCTCCTTGTCTCTTTCTCTCTCCTCTCCTTCCCTTGCCCACTCTCCCCTCCTTTCTCTCTTTCTTTCCCTCCCTCTCCCTCTCTTTCTCTCCTTATCTCTTTCTCCCTCTTTTCTCTCTTTCTCTCTCCTCTCCTTCCCTTGCCCACTCTCCCCTCCTTTCTCTCTTTCTTTCCCTCCCTCTCCCTCTCTTTCTCTCCTTGTCTCTTTCTCTCTCCTCTCCTTCCCTTGCCCACTCTCCCCTCCTCTCTTTCTTTCCCTCCCTCTCCCTCTCTTTCTCTCCTTGTCTCTTTCTCCCTCTTTTCTCTCTTTCTCTCTCCTCTCCTTCCCTTGCCCACTCTCCCCTCCTCTCTTTCTTTCCCTCCCTCTCCCTCTCTTTCTCTCCTTGTCTCTTTCTCTCTCCTCTCCTTCCCTTGCCCACTCTCCCCTCCTCTCTTTCTTTCCCTCCCTCTCCCTCTCTTTCTCTCCTTGTCTCTTTCTCCCTCTTTTCTCTCTTTCTCTCTCCTCTCCTTCCCTTGCCCACTCTCCCCTCCTCTCTTTCTTTCCCTCCCTCTCCCTCTCTTTCTCTCCTTGTCTCTTTCTCCCTCTTTTCTCTCTTTCTCTCTCCTCTCCTTCCCTTGCCCATTCTCCCCTCCTCTCTTTCTTTCCCTCCCTCTCCCTCCCTTTCTCTTTCTCTCTCTCCCCTCTCCTTCTCTTCCCTCCCCTCCCTGTCTCTACTGTGCCACCTCATCGCCTCCTTCACCCTCATTCTTCGTGTGTCTTCCTTCCATTTTGTTTCTTGCTGCTGTGCATTCAATTCCTCTTTTTGAAGTATTGATTCAAAATGGTACAGTGAATAGAGCTTTGGGTCTGGAGTCAGTAAGACCTGAGTTCAAATCCTGTCTCAGACACTTACTAGCCTCTTGACCACAGTCCAGTCCTTTACCCACTCCTAACCTCATTTCCCTCATTTGTAAAATGAAGATGATAGCACAAAACTCCTAGAGTTGTTCTGAGGATCAAATGAGATAATCATTGTAAAGTACTTTGCAAACCTTGACGTGCTATATAAATAAGTGCTGGCCATTATTATATTTGTTGTTGTTGAAGTCATTTCCTAGGTTAAACTCCTCCCCCCTTTTACCCTTTCCTCCCACATACATTTCTTTCTTGGAACAAAAAAATAGTTAAGCAAAATCATCTAGCAACAAGCAAACAAACCAAAACCCCTTGTCTGAAAGCACAAGCAACTTCTTATAGTCCATCCGTCACTTCTTCTGAGAGGGTCCAAACAGGTTTCAGTATCAGTTCTTGAAGACCGAGACTGGCCCGAGTACTTATAACCCGAGTCCTCTCTGATTGCCTTTAGCATTTTCGTGTACATGGTTGCCACTAGAAGCAGCTACTGGGCTTCGTGGATCGAATGCTGAACTTGGAGTCAGGAAGACTTGAATTCACATCCTCCCTCTGATGCGTCCTTAGCTCTGTGGCTCTACTCAAATCACTCAATCTCTCCACCTAGGCGCTCTCACTTGTAAAATGAGGATAATGGTGGCTCCTCCCTACCTGGGTCTTTGTTGAAGATCAGTCTGGATAATACATATAAAGGGGCTTCAACCTTCAACGTGCTTCAGAATTGCTACTTACGATCACGGCTGGTCAGTCATTTTTCAGTCATGTCTGAAAAGGAGTTTTTCTTAGTAAAGAAAATAGTGGTTTGCCTTTGCCTTCTTCATCTCATTTTACAGATGAGGAAATGGAGGCAAACAGGGCTCAGTGACTTGCCTGGGTTACACAGCTAGTTAAGTATATACGGTCATATTTAAACTCAGGAAGACGAGTCTTCCTCACTCTAGGTTTGGTACTCTATGCATTGTACCATCTAGCTACATTATTATTATTATTATTATTATTATTATTATTATTATTGAGGGTATATATTGTTCTCTTAGTTCTGCTTTCTTCTTTCTATACCAGTTTATACAAGTCTTTCCCTGTTTTTCCGAGTTGCTATTATTTGTGACTTCTTACCATTCAGTATTATTCCATTCCATTCCTATCCCATGAGGTGTTTAACCATTTCTTTGTCAATGGGCCCTCAGGTGTGTTTTCTTTCTTTTTTTAAAAAATATTTTAATAAACCCTTATCTTCCGTCTTGGAGTCAATACTGTGCATTGGTTCCAAGGCAGAAGAGAGGTAAGGGCTAGACGATGGGGGTCAAGTGACTTGCCCAGGGTCACACAGCTGGGAAGTGTCTGAGGCCAGATTTGAACCTAGGATCTCCCATCTCTAGATCTGACTCTCCATCCACTGAGCCACCCAGCTGCCCCCCCCATGTGTGTTTTCGTTTTGTTATTGCTACCATAATTGCCACCATGTATGTCATAGTAGATAAATTGTCCGTCGTTCTTCAGTCTCCTTGAATATGTACTGAGCCGCGGGATGGCCAGGCACAGGAATATAAAACCTTGAAGGGATGTCTCCATTCATTTTCCAGAATGGTTTGACCAATTCCCTGCCCCTCCCGCAGCATCTCAGTGTTCTTCTCACCCTCTGCTATCGGCTCTTTCTGTCTTTCCTCGTCTTTGCCAATTTGCCAGGTGTGAGGTGAAACCTCAGTTATTTTAATTTGCATTTCATCATTCCATTCAATCCAGTTCAGCTAAAATCTGTTCAGCTCCCGATAGGATCTGGGCCCTGGGCCTGAAGCAGGGGATCGGGAGGACCTGGGAGGGAGGCCCTGAGCCAGGAGTCAGGAGATGAGGGGTTGGCCTCCTCAGCCTCTGCCACTGCCCTGTGTGACATCACTCTGTGACTTTGGATGGCTCCATCTCTTCTGACCTCAGTGTCCTCCTCTTGTCAAATAAAGAGGCAGTTTTATAATGAGGAGAATGATGGCAAATGACTCCTAGACAGTTTGTTTTGCTTCACTATCCATATTTGCTACAATAATTTTTTCCTTTTCTGCAACTGGGAAAGTGGGAGAGAGAGAAAACAGATTTTTGTTTATTAAAAAATAAAATGAAACAAAGCAAAACAAAATGAACATTTATGTAACAATTTGTAACCAATTTAATTTAATTGCAGAATACTTTACAAATATTCTCATTTTGCTCAGACAACAACCCTGGGGACATCAGTGCAATTATTATTCCCATTTTATAGATGAGAAAATGAATTTCAGAGTGTTTCAGTAACTGTCCAAGGTTACACAGCTAGCAGGTGTCTGAGACAGGATTTGATCTCAGGTTCTTCCAACTCCAGGACCAGCATTTTATTTACTGAGCCACCTAGTTACCTAAACGACTCTTTGACAGGTCCTTGACTCCATCTCCTTGTTCCTGCTGCTGGGCAGGAACCCTTCACTTCTTGCCATGTTGGACTCTGATAAATTTACCCTTCTCTTTTTTTTCCTTTCTTACAGAGTGTTCAAGAAGGCAAGTCCAAATGGAAAGGTGAGTATATTAAAGTCACCTCTTCTCCTCTTTTCTACTGGATAATAATAACAATAATTAATAGTAATTAATATTATTTTCCCCATTCCCTGTCTTCCTTCCCTCATCCTTCTACTTCTGTCTCATCTTTATGACTCAGATACAGATCTATGTAGTTAGTGGCCCACCTAAGAAAAATGTTGGACAGGAGCTGGAAGAGGGAGGTACATTCCCTGACCTCAGGGAGAGTCCATTAAATGTTTAATAGCCAGTACTCTGGAGGAGAAAATGGAGCCACAATACACTTTTAAGTTTAACATTTCTTTATCACCTTCTTAAGTTGAGACAATCAATGAAACAATAAATTTAGGCCCAATTTATAGCATTTGCCCCTCTTATCTCCATCTCCAAATCAGTCAGTATGCACTGGCTATAGCTGACCACTGTCTCAGACTGAGAGAGAAGCATCTTTAGGGAGCTCTGGCCAGAAGGAGATTCAAGGAATGGAGATTCAGGTTTTGGAAGCCCAGAAGTCCTGCCCTTCACAGTCTCCATCTCCTGTTTTCTAGGAATTTCCCCTGCCTGCTGGCCCATAGTTTTCCCACCCATATCCTTGAGAGAGGGCTAGTGAGAGTAGAGGTTGGCAGGGGTGCTGGGGGAGAGGGAAGGAAGCCAAATGGATTGGAAGATTCAGAGTGAGCCCTGAATTTGGGTCTGAGGAGCTGGGATTTAATCCAAGCTTTGCTACTCAACTTCTCGTGTGACTTTAGGAGGGTCTTTTCCCCCATCTGGGCCTCATTGCTCTCATCTATAAAACAAAGGGTGATCTCTCAGGTTTCTTCCAACTCTAAATCCTGTGAGTCTAAGGGGTTCTTAGTATTCTTAGTTTTAGGATTTTGGTGGGGCCCCCATTGGAAGCTGGCCAGAATGTCTGGCTTCTTGGCTCACATCCCATTGTCTCCTTTCTCTAGCTCACAGTCTACCTGGGAAAGAGAGACTTTGTGGACCACATCGACATCGTTGATCCTGTCGGTAAGTTCCTGTTGGTATTTGAGGGATGGAGATTTGAAATGGAGAAAGTTGGGAGACAGGAACTGCTCTCATTTTTCCCAGAAAGATGAGGGTCAAGGCTGGAATGAGGGTTAGAGCTCAGACCATCCTACTCAGGTTAGGGGCTTTACTGGCCATCAACTAGGCTGAGGTCAACAGGAGGAGAGGGAAGCATCTTGTGCAGCAGGAAATATTGAGATTACATAACAGAAGAGACTTTCTGGAAGTATGAGCTATAAGACTCATGATAGCAGGCTAACCCCTTAGTATGGGATAGTGGAAAGAGCCCCAGCCTGAAAGTCAGGAGACCTAGGTTCTGTCTTCACCTTACCATAGGGCCGTAGCCAAACCAATGTCCTTTTTTGTGTTTGTTTCTAGCTCTGGTAATGGGGATGGGGATTGAACTAGATGGGCAGCAATAAGGTCCAGTAGCAAAGATCCTGGCTCTGGGGGCAGAGGCCCAGGATGGAAATCATAGAATTATAGAAAAGGGACCTCAGAGGTCATCTAGTCCAATTCTCATTTTACTGATGAGGAAACAAGCTTTAAAGGGTTATGATTTGCCCATGACCATAGAGGTAGTAAACACTAGAGGTAGGATTTGAACTCAGGTCCTCTGACTACAGACCAACGTCCTTTCTTGCCACTCTACTATCACTTATCTCCCATGTTCCTAACCATGGGGTGATCTTTGACACTTTTATCTCCCAGACCTCTTCATCTCCAATGCTATAACATTTATATCACTACACCATCTCTTTCATTCATTCCCTTCTGTGTCTTGTAGCCACCATCTTGATATAGAACCTTGTTGCAAAAATAATGGTAAAAGCTCAGGCAACAAAGAAGAGGTTAAAGGGTTAATGCAAGGGGTTAAATTTGACTTTATAGGTATCATTTAAGACTTGGTAGGCTAAACCATATGACAAGATCATGACTTTGGCTAGGTATACCTTATATATGTTTAAACCCTTAATTTCTATTTTCATAATAACTATAGGATAGAAGGGCAAGGGCTAGACAAAAGAGTTTTAAGTAATTTTCCCCGCGTCACACAGGAAGTGTCTTAGGCCAGATTTGAACCCATATCCAGGTCTCCATCCACTGAGCCACCTAGTTGCCCCAGGCATACCTTATTGAAAAAAAATAGAGTAGATAAAAAGAGGGAAGGACAGGGAGACTAACACACAGTAGTATATTAACAAGGTATATTCATGTAATGAAACCCAGGAACCAGACTGGGGAGAGCATGATGGAGAGTGTTTGAGTGAAGGTCAAAGGAGGGAGACTTAGAAGTGATTCTGTGTTTTGGTGCAAAACAAGCCAAAGCCCTGCCTCTGATACTTACTACTAGGCCTCAGATTGGACTACATGGCCTTCCTTCTAGCTCTAGGTTTAGATCCTTTTGTCTCCAAGATTCTTTTAATCTCTGAGAGTCTATGACAGTGACAGAGGCATTGAGGGATAAAGAGATGGGATATGTGCATTTATGTATACACGTGCTGAGATACAGATTTGGACAGGTGAGTCACAGAAAAAGATGGAGATGGGAGAGAGAGAAAATGTGACAAAAAGAGCGATGGAGGCAGGGAGAGAAGTACAGAGGGAGAGAAAGAAGCTCAAAACGAGAGATAACGGTGGACTTTCTATATATTTTTATGTATTTATTTTTCTATATATAGTCTTTTCTACATATTATACCATTATTCTTTTATATATGTATACTATCTCTAAATATTTTACCATTATCCTTATATATATCATCTCTCTGTTATACCATTATTCATATTTATACCATCTCTATATATTATAACCATTATTCTTTTGTACATGTATACCATCTCTCTATTTTACCATTATCCTTGTATATGTCATCTCTCTCTATATGTTATGCCATTATTCATATATATACCATCTCTTTATATTATACCATTATTCTTTTATGTGTAAATATCATCTCTTATTTTAACATTATTCAAATATATATTCTCCCTCTCTTCCTTCCCTTTCCCCTCTCTCTTTCTCCCTCTCTCTCTCTCTCTCTCTCTCTCTCTCTCTCTCTCTCTCTCTCTCTCTCTCTCTCTCTGTATGTCCCCCCCCTCTCTCTCTTTCTCCCTCTCTCTCTCTCTCTCTCTCTCTCTCTCTCTCTCTCTCTCTCTCTCTCTCTCTTTCTCCCTCTCTCTCTCTCTCTCTCTCTCTCTCTCTCTCTCTCTCTCTCTCTCTCTCTCTCTCTCTCTCTCTCTCTCTCTCTCTCTGTATATATGTGTATATATATATATGCATATATATGATGATAGAGTGACATATAAAGAAAAGGAAGAGAACAAAGGCAGGAGACACAGAGAGAGAAACAAAGGAAAGGGGAGAGACATTGCTGCTGTGTTATCTTCTGTCCCTGGGGATGCTTTCGAAACATATTTAATTACAAATCCTGCTGATTATACATTTGCAAAAGTGTTTCATTCTCTAATTTCTCTCTCCTGCAAAAGAGAGAGAGGCAGCTGGTGGCATGGAAAGAGCCCTTGCCTAGGAATCCTGAGACTTGAATTATGGCCCCAGCTCTGACCCATATTAATTGTGTGACCTTGAACAAGCCTCTTCCTTTTTCTAGGCCTCAGTTTCCCCACCTATAAATTGAGAGCATTGAACTAGATGATCTCTAAGATTCCTTCAGCCTTTGTGTCCTTTGTTCTAAGATTCTCTTCCTTTTAACCTTGACTTTCTGAGGTTACTTCTAGTCCTAAAAAAGCAGCTCCTGTCAGTCATGGTGTGGTGGAAAGAGTCTTGGACTGGTATTCAGGAAGACCTGAGTTCAAATCCCACTTTGAACACTTTCTAGTTATGTCATTTGATTCCTCTGATCCCTCCACTCTAAAATGGGGATATGGATACCCACAGTGCCTCATCCACAGGGGTCATTGTGAGGTTCTGATGAAAGGGGTTACATGCTTTGAAAACTTTCAAGCCCTTTCTGAACATCAGCTCTTATTCTAACTCTGATGCTCCCATGTTCTTTTTCTCTATTCTAATGTCTCTATCATTTCATGATCTGTGATTCTAAATTGCTACCCTTTTAGAAGCCCTAGAGACAGAGCCCTTCTGGGAGGAACTAGCTGGGGACACTGACTCAGCCCAGGGAGGAAGAGAAATCAGGCTGTGAGATTACTGGAGGACAGCTGCTTTCCTTCTAGAGACTCCCACTCTCCTTTCTCTCATGGGTTCTCTTGGCCTTGGCATTGTGGTATTTGGGGAAGGTGCTAGGGGAAGCTTAGGGCTTTAGCTTCAGTCCAGGGGGCTCAGCCAGTTAGGAGAAAAAGGTCCTGTCATTCAGAAGCAGTAGGATAGGAGGCAGGGAGACCCACGAAGGACTAATGCCATAGGGAGCAAGCTCCAGAGCTGGGAGTTAGGGAGCCAGGCTGGTAGGTTCATGGTCCATTTGCTCACTCATCCATTCATCCAACAAACATTCACTAAGCATCTGTTCTGTGTATGGTCCTATGCTCAGTGCTGGGGTGCATACTGGGATAAATGAAAAACCATCTGGTAGGAGGAGATGATACACAGACAGAAAAATAAAATGTGAATTTGAAAAGGATAGACACATAAAGGGCTATGAAGGCAGAAGGGAGAGATCACTTATAGCTGTCGGAGAGACTCTGGGAGACTTTCTGGAGGAAGTTTCACCCAAGGGGGGCCTTGAAGGAGGATGTCTGGAGGCTCAAGGCAGGGTTTATTGATCCAGAGTAGAGTTAGTGGGTTTAGGGGTTAGTTTTCAGGACAGGATTGGAGAAAAGTTTAGAAACCTAACCTAAACTCCTGGGTTTGAGTCCCAGGCCTTGCCATCATCAGCTTGATTTATTCATCTCTAACACAAGGTATGATTTGCTAGATGATCTCTTAAGATCCCTCCCAGCTCTAGTATTCTGTGATTCTGGGGGCTGTAGAGTAAGGGTGGCAGGTTCAGAGATCAGAAATTAGTGTAGAATTAGGGATTCGAGGTGAAAGAATGGGTTGGTAGATTAAAGTTTTGAAGTTTCAGAGTGGGTTTGATAGAGACTGTAAGGATAATTTTAGGGTTGTGACCTAATCTAAATTATTTTTGGTCTCTAGGGAATATCCCAAATAAAATACCCAACTCCGTTTTTAAATTTATGGTGGTTTAATTAATATAGAGAGAAGGAGATAAGGAGAAGGGAGAGGGAAAAGGTGTAGGATTCCTCCCACCTGGTCTGTGCTAAGGGGAGTTCAAAGTCCTCCACCACAAGGTCCCTGAAGAAGATTAGTGGCTTTTTAAGAGAATAGTGTTTGGAATGTAAAGGAGAAAGAATCAGCCTAAACTCTGATAGAGCTCAGTAAAGATGACTCACCTGAACTAGGCTACTCAGCTTCCTCCAGTATAGTATCAAAGAAAACTCACCACTTAACCCGGACGATAGCAGCCACCACCCAAGATGCTGAAACACTCAGCACACTCCGGCAGCCACTTCTCTGCCACCAAAAAGGCCAGAGAGAGGAAGTGACATGAAATATACAGACGGTTTTTACATCACTTTCCTGCATCTCACATGTACCAATGGTAGCTTAAGCTTGACTTAGGACAGCCCAGAGCTCTGTCAGCTGTTTCTGATTTGTCATTTGCTAGCACATGTCTGTCATAGGCCATCTTCCTAAATACTTAATCCTTAAGTATGGGTGTAGACATTCCTGTTTTTGTTAGACAAAGTAGGGTGGAGTAATCTAAAGTTCACAACCCCCCCCAATGATGATTGGGAGACTAGTCTCCCCAATTGATCACTAAACATAATCATCCCGCACCTCCAAATTTTCTATCTGTAGGTGCATACATAATTTCACCTTCTAAGAGGAACAATAATAGATAGAAGAAAGACAGACAGCAAAACCAATGTTTGCTGGGCGCATTGACAAAAACCAGTTAGGGGGGAAGTCCCCTTTTGGCATAGGAGTATTCATTCAAATAAATGTTCAATCAAACTTCAGTTCAATCGACCACACCCAAAGTTCATTCTGGATCTTCTTGATGTAGTGTAGGTTTTCTGGTATCTTTCTGCAACAGTTCATTCTTTGGATTTAGGAGTTAGCAAGCTTCTTCCTTGAAGATATTTTCTCAAACAAAATTTCAAAATCTTGGAATTTTATTAAAAAGCAATCCCCCCTGAAATGGGTGTTAAGAAACATCCAGTTCAGCTCAGGATGCATGGTTGAGTTATGAGGGTGTATGAGTCAATTATAAAAAGAAGAGAAAAACAATTAAAAAAAAACCCTAAAAATATAAAGGAAAAAATGGAAGAAAGTTAAATTTTTGGTAGAAAGAAAAAAATTCAAAATCAGAATAAAAATACCAAAATCTATGTATATAAAATGTTGAGTAAGCAAGAATAAATTCATAATAGGCCCTTGTATAGGTCCAATTTAAGGTAATTTCTATCCCACAAGTCTGTAGGACAGAGTGCAGTAGTATTTCACTTGCCCATTTGCAGCCAAGACTATAGGAAGTTGCCATACTATAAGAAGAAAAAGAAGTAGAATTTTATTTTGATAGGGAAGTGTCATTCCCTAGTCTGATTTTTGTCATCCTCAAGGATATGGTGAGCCAGGATGATAATCAAATTTGCTACTTGTCTTAATACTTCACAAAGAGTGTAGATACAAGGAAGTCCTATGACTTAACATATGTCAGGCATCGCAACCTTGAGTCTCACACTAGTTTTTCTTACCTGTATGTTCTTTTTGGCACTATTCAGGTTAAGACTGTGCTCCTTGTTTTTATCCAATTTCCACACACAAACACACAAACATTAATCACAGCCCCATAACATTTTATCAATAAATGGCAGGTTCCCACAGTATAAAGCTTTTTGGATATATGGATAGAAAAATTGGGTTAATGGTGGGGATGATGACGTGTTTGGTAATGGAGTAGGTTTGTGGGATTGGCATTTGGGTTAGAATTGGTGAGTATATAGGGACGTGATGGGAGGGGGTGATTGAAGTTTATAGCAGGGCTGGTGGGTGTAGGATGGGGTTCAGGAGGTGGGTTTGGGCTTAGGATCAGGGCTGGAGGGTTCAGTGTTGGGTTGGTGGGTTGGAGTTTAAGGTTGGGTTGGTGGGTAGGTGAAGATGTGGTAATGGTAGTATTCAGGGGAGTTCATGATTGGATTAATGGACCCAGGGATGGATTGCTAGGTTCAGGGTGATAATGATAAACGTAAGGTTGGGTAGCTAGGTGGCACAGTAGACAGCCCACCAGGCCTAGAGTCAGGAGGACTCAGACACTTACTAGCTATGTGACCCTGGGCAAATCACTTAACCCTGTTTGCCTCAGTTTCCTTACCTGTCAAATAAGTTGGAGAAAGAAATGGCAAACCACTCCAGTAAAGAAAACCTCAGATGAGGTCACAAAGAGTCAGTTCATGACAGAAATGACTGAATAACAAAGGGCTGAGTTAGTTTTTTTGTAGATGGTATTCTCAATTCAATTCAATTTTCTAAGTATGAATTAATTAAAAACTACAAGCCAGAATAGGTGCTAGGGATACAGAAACTAAAATTGTTTTTGTCATCAGGGAAGTTTCATTGTATGAATTTGGCATTGATTTAGTGGGAATGGGGCTTAGGCTTTGGTTGTTAGATGTAGCCTGAGTTGGTGAGTTCAAGGTAAGTGTGATGGGGTTGGAGTTTGAGGCAGAGTGGGTGAGTGCAGATTAGGGATGGTGAGATTGGATTTTGGATGTGAAATTCAGGATTGGAGGTTTGTGCATGTAATCTAGTTTGTAGTTTTGGGGTGCAGGGTAGAGTTAGAGGATTAGCAAGTACTTGGGCCTAGAGTCTTTCCTTTTCCTCCTCCTCACTGTTATTTCTCTTAGATGGTGTGGTTCTGGTGGATCCTGAGTACCTCAAAGAGAGGAGAGGTAAGTCTCAAACCTCAATTTTGTGGAATTTTCTTTCTCTGTTGATTCTTTGGTCCAGTCCCACCCTCAATCTCCCTCACTTTGTTTCTCTATCCCAAGGGGACCTCAGTATCAATGCTCTTTCTCAGCTCCTTTTCCCCTCTGTTCCTCTTTGATCCTTGACCCTCCCTTCCTCCCATCCAGATCTACAAATGAGGGAGAAAACCATCCTCACCCTTGCTTAGACTACCCTTGCTTCCCTTGCATCAACCTGTCTCTCTCTCCCATTCTTTTTCACTCCAGCCTTTCTCATTCAAGCTCATGTTTAGACCTGCCCCTCAGATTGTATCAGCCTCCCCCTTTTTTTTTTCCCTCAGCCTTTCCAAACTTATTTCCCCATGAAAAAGATTCCCAGCCTCATCCAACTTCCTCTAAACCCTACCAAATCCCCTGAACTAAGACCCACTTCCCATTCTTCTCCAAGGTAACTAGCTCTCTCCCACTTCATTCTACTACCCTACCTTAGCTCCCTTGTTCTCTAGGGACTTCCTCAGAATCTTCTAGCCCTCCCTATTTTCAAGCCAAGTTCATACCCATTCTCTAGCACTCCCTAGCTCATAAGGGCCCTTTAAATTTCTCTAGCTCCTCTAAGTCTCTTCCCTCAGAGGTCACTAAATCCTTATGGACTCCACAGCCTTTTTTAGCCTGTTACATTCCCCCTGAACTCCTGGAACTCAGACCCTTCCCAACCTCTCCTAGTGTAGATAGGACTTAGTTTCTTCATGTGTAAGATGAGGATAATAATAGTTCCTATCTCATAGGGTTGTTGTGGGAAATTGAATGAGATAATCTGTATAAAGCACTTTGCAAACCTTAAAGCACTATGTAAGTCTGAAATTATTGTTACTATTAGTTGTAATAGTATTAAAAACGGTTTCCCTAACCCCTTCCAGACCTCTTCCAGTTGCCCCTCTGCCTGGACCCCATAGCACCAACAGTTGTTCTCTATTCTTATCCAGTTTCCTCTAGCCTTCATTCATGTTTCTCTGGGCTCCCTTGTCTTTCCTAGTTTTGTCCAGCCCTGCCAGATGATTAGCAAATCTCCTAATACCTCCTCAATGCTGTCAGATCCCTTTTGGGCTCCTTAGCACCATCATCCTTTCCAGATTTCTTATCTGTTCTCAGTTTCCTTTAGCCCTACTAAGTTTCCCAAACCCAGACTGCTACTACTACCTCTTCCTTTTCCATATACTACCTCTCACCCCTCCTCACAGCATCTCTTATTCTAGATATGTCATGGAGTTAGAGTTATCATGGGAGGTGGGGCAAGGAAGGGAAGAAAGTTCCTTTAAACTCCAGCCTCCCTAATCTTTCCTTCCTGGAGCTTATAGCATCTCCTGTATACCCTTCTGTCCTTCAGTTGCCTGGTCTCAGAAAAGTCCCACCTGTCTTCTGGATTGAATAGGTTCCTCAAAATCCCCCTAGCTCCTCTCAATCTTTTTCCTCCCTGGGTTTCCCTAAACTTCCAGTCTTCCTCATTTTCCACCAAGTCCCTTGAACTCAAATACTATCCACCCCTTAGACTTCTTGAACTCCCCTGTCCCTGACATCTCAGGCTATTTTTCTTATACAGGGAAAAAAAATCTCAAGATATAATACATAAAATATTATGGGGATCCTTTTCTTCTTTCCCAGTATGTCTCATGAGGCCATACATAGGAGTTCAGGCCATACATAGCTACTTTTCCTACCTTTGTGAAAGGAATAATAGACTATGATTTCCCTGCTTCTCACTCCTAACCTCCATAGAGGGATGGAGGCCATTCTTGGGATGTTGCAGGGCTTTGGACACCCTTTGCTGAATATTTTGCCATATGATTTGGCTTCCCAGGGACAGCCTTAGGTCATTCATGAAGATAGGGTTACTACTGCTAGAAGGGATGCACTCATTCTTGGATTCCTGTCATTTCCTTTTTCCTCCTAGTGTACGTGACTTTGACCTGCGCCTTCCGCTATGGCCGGGAGGACCTTGACGTGTTGGGCCTGACCTTCCGCAAGGACCTGTTTGTGGCCAACATCCAATCCTTCCCACCTGCCCCTGAAGACAGGCCCCTCACTCGACTCCAAGAGCGGCTCATCAGGAAATTGGGAGAGCATGCCTACCCCTTTACCTTTGAGGTGAGGTATCTCTGGGTTCTCTTCTAGTTTCATAAATTCCTTTCTGGGTTTTGCTTTCTTCAAGAAGGTGTCCATGATTCATACTACTTAGCTCTGTCTCCTTCAAGTGAGGTAATGTAAGAGTAGTAAGGTCACCCCAACAAGGAACTGTCTAGCTTGAGCTGTTATTGTTTTTAGATGATTACTTAATACTTGGAAAGCAGCCTTTCATTAATGAGCATTTGGCCAGGAAGCAGTGATTACCAAATAACAATATGGTTTCCTCTAGAACAGATTATGCCATATTAACCAGATTTCTTGTTTTGACATAGGAGTACTAGTCTGGGAAATGAGGAAAATTTTTTTAGATATCACATGGCTACATTTCAACAAGTGTCAAGATAATTTTAGGGTTCTGACTTAAAATCTAGATTTAATTGGTTGCTGGGGAAAATCCCAAATAAAATACACAAGTCAGTCTGGAAATTTATGGTAATTTAATTAATATAGAGGGAAGGAATTTAAGGAAAAGGAGGGAAGAGGATATAGGATTCCTCCTGCCTGGCCTGTGCAAGGGGAGTTTAAAATTCCCACCTCTAGGTCTCTGAAGAAGAGACTTCTAAGGGGATAAAGTTGGAAAAGTAAAGGAGGAAACTCAGCCAGAAACTCACCACCAAACCAGACAAATAGCTTGTAGTCATGCTAAGATGCCAGAAGGCTCAGTACACTGCTCTCAACTAACTCTCCACTGCCAATAAGGTGCCGGAGAGAGTAAAAATCCCAAATATATAGACCGTACACCCTTGTGTCTCCTCCTTTAAATATTCATGTCTACCAATCATATCTCCAGGACTACCCATACTTTTAGTTCTCATCTTCTTTGATTTGATTATATCTTTAGAGTAACTTAACACTTCTTTGTTAAGTTCACTGTTTGCAAGTTACTTGACTTTTTTGTGATTAATTTAACCTTTATAGTTACTTAACACCTTTTTGTATTAAGATCTAAAAATGGACTTAGCTTAAAGTTCTAGCTTCACTATAAGGTGAGAACTAAGTACCTTCATTGTTTAATCAGGAGATTACAACTTTATCCTCCCCTAAGTAGGGTGGAGTAATTTAGAATTCCCAAGACATTCCTGATTTTGTTAAACTAAGTATCTTCATTGTTACAAACAGGAAATAGCTAAATCAAATCTTCACACAAGGAATTTCCCAAATGTATCTTCTTGGTCAGAATGTGAGAAAGAAATTTTTGAGGGTAGAAACTATGTCATTTTTCTCACTTGTCACTATTCCAGGTGCATATTGGGTGCTTAATATATTCTTGTTTCTTGGTTAGGTAAGATGGAGAGATGAGCTGGATATTTATTTACACACTTATGTCTTCTTGGGGACAAGGGATCGTGAGTTGTAGGTGAGAGAGGTGATAGTTGGGAAGGGGGATGGGGAAGAAAGAAAGGGGACAACTATCCCTGGTATCCTTATCTTCTGGTTTAAAACCAATACTTAGTTTAGATTCTTAGAAAGAAGGTAAGGGTTTAAAAAATAAGAAAGGAAGGAAGGAAACAAGCATTTATTTTTTTTTTTTACTAACTCTTACTTTCTGTCTTAGAATCATTTCTATGACAGAAGAATGTCAAGGGCTAGGCATTGTGGTTAAATGACTTGCCCAGGGTCACATAGCTAGGAAGTGTGTGAGACAAGATTTGAATCCAAGACCTCCCAACTCTAGGCATGGCGCTCTATCCACTGTGTTGCTTAGCTGCCTCCAAGCAAGCATTATTAAATGCTAACTATGTACTAGGCACTGTGCTAAGTGTTGGGAACACAAATGTCAGCAAAAAGAAAAGTATTCCCTTCCTTCAAGGAGTTTACATTTTTTAAATTAAATTTTATTTTATTTTCAGATCCATATTCTTCCCCTTCCACATTCCCAGTTGGAAAGCAATAAAAACACAATCCCTGTCATAGACATATATAGACAAATTCTTGGGTCCCCAAATTATAACTTTTAAACAATTTTTATCTTTTTAGTTACGTGTAGAAAAAATTTTTGACAATTGTTTTCTGAAATTTTAGGATTCAGATTTTCTTTCTCTTTCCCTTCCCCACCTCCCCAAGGGAGTAAATAGTCTGATATAGATTATACCAAGGCTTTCATGTAATATATATTTCCATATTTCTCATGCTGTGACAGAAGACACATATCATACATACAATAAAAAACTCATGAAGGAAATAAAATAGAAGATGGTGTGCTTGAATCTACAATCAGATTCTAGTAGTTCCTTCTTTAGGTGTGGATGGTATTTTTCATCATGGGTCCCTTGTGGATATCTTGGGACCTTGTTTTGCTGATAAGAGTTTAGTCCTTCTCAGTTGATCAATCATACACTATTTCTGTTACTGTCTACCCTCTTCTTCTCGTTCTTCACTTTTTTTTAAAGTTTTTCCAGATTTTTCTGAAAAATGTCAATCTGTACTCTGTTTTTATCACTTTCTATCATGAGGGAGGTAGAATGTTTCATCTTGAGTCCTTGAGTCCATTGTGCTTGGCCATTATATTGATCAGAGTTGGTAAATCTTATTTGTCCTAACAATATTGCTATTATTGTATGAATTGTTCTCCTCACTTGATTCTTATAGGAATCCACAGTTCATACATTCTAGTCCAGGAAGACAAGACACCAAAAAGGAGCCACAAAGGGGGAGAGACAGGAAAAGAATAAAGCATCTGGCACAAGGACAAGTTTTAAAGTCAAACAAAGTCAAAGTCAGGCTGTGGCTGGGAGGGGAAAGAAGGCAGGTTGTCCTGGGCTTCTGAACAAAATGGTGGCTTCAGGTGGATCTCACTAGTGGCAGAAGATGAGGCAGGCCTTGTGGAGGGCCATACCAGAATGAGCAGGCCACAGGACATTAGGCTTTTCTAGGACAAGGAGGCCCAAAGAACTCCAGGATGAGCCAGCAGTAGAGAGGGCTTAGTTTTTATTATTATTATTAATTATTATTATTATTTTAAACTCTTATCTTCCATCTTGGAACCAATACTTTGTATTGGTTCCAAGGCAGAAGAGTGGTAAGAGCTAGGCCATGGAGGTTAAGTGACTTGCCCAGGGTCACCCAGCTGGGAAATGTCTGAGGCCAGATTTGAACCTAAGACCTCGCGTCTCTAGGTCTGGCTCTCAATCCACTGAGCTGCCCCCTCCCTTCATATTTTTAAAAATTATTGAGTACCCCTTCAGAGAGAGTTTGTGCTGTCATGCTGACGTCTTCCATTGTGCAGCCACATAATCCTTTGCGAGGCCTCGCTCTAAGGCACCAGGCAAAGGATGATGTCACTGGAAGTAGTACTGTACATGAGCGACGCTGCACTTTGTGGTGCCGCCACATACAGTGTTCCTCTCACTGACCACCAATGAAAGAGGTGCCCCTTCCGGAAGTGCGGTGGGGGCTCAGGGGGCCACATGTGGCCCGGGCTGTAGTTTGGGGACTCCTGCCTTAGAGCATAGGATGTGGAATGTTAGAACTGGAAGGAGCTTCAAAGCACAGGAGGGGAAGGGACCTTAGAACATGCATCCCATTGGCTCAGCTACAAGGACCCTTATAAGCATATAAGAGGGGCTGCCAAGTAGCTCAGTGGATAGAGGCCAGGCCTGGAGATAGGAAGTCCTGGATTTAAATCTGGCCTCAAATACTGCTCCGTTGTGGGACCCTGGATAAGTCACTTAACCCCCACCCCCCATGGTCTTGCCCTTACTTCTTTCTTGGGAATGATACTTAGTATTGATCCTAAGACAGAAGATGCCTTTTTTTTTTAAATTTTAATTCTTACCTTCCTTCTTAGAATCAATACTGTATATTGGCTCCAAGGCAGAAGAATGGTAAGGGCTAGGCAATGGGGGTTAAGTGACTTGCCCAGGGTCACACAACCAGGAAGTATCTGAGGTCAGATTTGGACCCAGGACCTCCCATCTCTAGGCTTATCTCACTATCCATTTGGCTACCTAGCTAGAAGACAGGGGCTTTTTAAAAAAGAAGATGACTGGAAAGGTAAGAGGGGGCAGGTGATGAAGGGCTTTCAGTACCAAATAGAGGATTTGTTATTTGATTCTGAGAGAGGTAAGGGTTTAAAAAAAGGGGGGAGGGGACATGCTATGAGAGTTAGAAGGAATTTTAGGTACAACCAGATTTTATAGAAGAGGAAACTGAGGCCCTTGAGGGGAAGTTCTGGAATCTTATGGGGGAAACAGAAAGCTTTTCATGGGCACCATTCTGTCCAAGCTCACACTGGCCCAGAACTGACACTTTCCCAATGCCTAGCCTGATTACAGAGTCCCGTGGGGGAGGTGGGAACACAGGGAAGAAGAAGGAAGAAATTCAGGTCTGTGAGATTTCAGTAATTGCTGCCTAAAATTAGCCCAAGTGCCATCAACACCTTTTCTCCAACACATTCCGTGAAAGCTGGCACCTGCTGGGGAACAGCTCCCTCCAGGGCCTGAGCTGCACAGACATTTAAAGGGCTCCCTCTCCCCGCTGTGAGCGGGTGCCCGATTCAGCTCAGTAGAACTGTGGGGATGGGAGACTGCGAGGGGACCTCACTGGCGCCATCATCCCTAGCAGCCCCTTCATCCCCACTGTTCCCACGGCCTTGATTCCCGCATGCTCTCCGGTTTATTCCCAGATACTCTCTGGTGGTGCTGCTTTGGGCGGTGTAGGATAGACCACAGTGTCCTGGTCCAATGGAGGAGAGACACTCTGTTGTCCCTTCCCACAGAACGTATTAGGATTGAGGGAGAGATGTGGCTCTTGCCCTCAGAGAGAAACTGGTCTGATGGGGGAGTTTGTCCTATTTTTTTTAAACCCTTACCTTCTGTTTTAGAATCAATACTGTGTATTGGCTACAGGGCAGAGGAGCAGTAAGGGGTAGGCAATGGATTGTAGTGATATTGCCCAGGAAGTGTCCAAGATCAGATTTGAACCCACGGCCTCCCATCTCTAGAAATCTTGGTGGATTTCTAACCACCGAGGACCAGAGGCCCCGAGCTTAGGCTTTCAAGAGGTTGCTAACCCTCAGCTCTTTTCTCTGCAGATCCCTCCAAACTTGCCCTGCTCCGTCACACTTCAGCCAGGGCCGGAGGACACAGGGAAGGTAAGTCCGGTTTTGCTTGTTGCCTCTGGGATTAAAATTCTTGATCATCCTTCCAAAGACCTGACAGGAGGTGAGATGACCGAATCTCAGCAGAAAAGAGTGGAAAGAATTCGGGCTTCCCCAGGACCTTAGTGAGGGGGAAGTATGAAGTATCAGGGCCAGAGTGAAGTGAAAATGAAGTGAGTAATAGAACTGGTAGTGAGCTGCTCATCACTGGAGGGCTGTATGTCGAGGCTAGAGGAGCATTTTTTAGGGAAGGTGTAGAGAAGATTTTTGATTGAGGAAAAAATTGAACTCAATGCACTCTGAGATTCTAGGATTTTATTATTTGAATTATATTTATATTATGATATCATATATTAAATTATATATTATTAAATAGGATTATATTATGTTCTAGGATTCTATTGTTATTTTAATTATATTAACTATATTTATATTATTTGTATTATAATATATATTCATTATTAAGTCGGATTCTATTATATTCTAGGATTTTATTATTATTTTAATTATATATTAATATTATAATATAGTATATATTTAAATAGGATTCTGTTATATTCTAAGATTTTATTATTATTTTAATTATATTAACTATATTGATATTATAATATGTTAAATTATATATTATTAAGTAGGATTATATTATGTTCTAGGATTCTATTGTTATTTTAATTATATTAACTATATTTATATTATTTGTATCATAATATATTATATACTCATTATTAAGTCGGATTCTATTATATTCTAGGATTTTATTATTATTTTAATTATATATTAATATTATAATATAGTATATATTTAAATAGGATTCTGTTATATTCTAAGATTTTATTATTATTTTAATTATATTAACTATATTGATATTATAATATGTTAAATTATATATTATTAAGTAGGATTATATTATGTTCTAGGATTCTATTGTTATTTTAATTATATTAACTATATTTATATTATTTGTATCATAATATATTATATATTCATTATTAAGTCGGATTCTATTATATTCTAGGATTTTATTATTATTTTAATTATATATTAATATTATAATATAGTATATTATTAAGTAGGATTATATTGTATTCTAGGATTTTATTATTATTTTAATTATATTAGCTATATTTATATTATTTGTATCATAATATATATTCATTATTAAGTAGGATACTATTATATTCTAGGATTTTATTATTTTTATTATATATTTATATTATAGTATATATTTAAGTAGGATTCTGTTATATTCTAGGATTTTATTAAGATATTATTAAGTAGATGACTTACAAAGCATTTGTTAATATGATCTGTGATATTGTGAAACTTTTACAAAATGCTCTCGTGATTACATTTGGTATCTTAAAATCATTTGCCCAAGGATAAGATCAGTGAGACGTGACTAGATAGGAGTTCATGTGAGAAAAACCTGTGGCTTGTCATGGGTTTCTGCACTTGATGTGAGTCAGTAAAGTGAATCCAAAAAAAACCACCACCCCAACTCCAGACCCAGAGAAGAGGATGCTGGGCTAAAGGAATAGGGGTTTCGTGTCCCTAGGGGAGGCAGCAACAGCCCCACCATCGTCTCTCCTGGCCAGACCACACTTGGAGCATTGGGCTCCGTTCTGGCTGGACCAATCTGGAGATCGAGGGGTCTGGAGGGTCTTTCATAGGAACTGTGATTCAGGGGGCTGCAGATATTTAGCTGAGGGGGAGGTGGGGCGGGTAGAGGCTTGGAGGGACTGCATAGGGCAGAGGAAGATTTTCTTTAAGCTGGAACAGTGTGGGGAAGAAAGAGGGAGGTGGGATGGGATATATCTGTGGAGCAGATATTGGCTTCGGAGGAGGAAAACCTCACACAATTGGAGCTGCCCAGAAATGGGATTGGGATGCCCGAGAAGCTAGGGAGGGAAAGGGACGGAGTACTTTCAAGCAGAGACTGGTAGGTGATTCTTTTTTTTTTATCTTTACTTTCTGTCTTAATAAATGCTCTAAAACAGAAGGGCAAGGGCTAGGCAAATAGGCTTACGTGATTTTCTCAGGATCACACCTCAAGGAAGTGTCTGAGGCCAAATTTGAACCCAGGTCCTCCTGACTCCAGGCCTAGCCCTCTATCCACTGATCCACTATACCACCCAACTGCTCCTGATGGGTGATTCTTTGTTGGGGATTTCTGTGCATTTGTCTAGCTGCCCCCCAAGATCTCTTCTGGTTTTGAGGGTCTGTGACGGAGGTTTTGGAAGAGCTGGTGCTATACTAGAGGTACAGAAGAGGCTGGGAACCATGTAGATTGAAGTGGTCAAGGAAGAGACTTCCAGGACCTTGCAGGCTGGTAGGGCAGGGATGTGCAGAGATTTAGAGGGAAGGAAGGGGGGAAATCGTCAACATTTGGATCTGTCAAGGAGTAATTGGGGAAGCAGATTCATCCTGATAGGAATCTGAGCCTGTCAAAGTCAGGATGTACTGTCCCCAGAAATTCTAATTTGTTCCAAAGTTAAATAGACTTGGTTTCATTTTGGTTTATCAAGTAGTTTGGTTTATTTGGGCCGATGTTCTCTTTCCTGCCTTTGGAGAACCAAGAGTAGCTTGCATTTGCTGACAAAAAGGAACTTGCTTTTATTGGGTGACTTTGGACAAGTCACTTCCCTTCATTGTGGGATTGCTAGGTGGCACGGTGGAGAGAGTGCCAGACCTGGAGTCAGGAGGATCTGGGTTCAAATCTGGCCACCTATACGTCTTAATTGTGTGACCATAGACAAGTCACTTAATCCTGTTTGCCTACCTCTTCCTCTTCTGTCTTGGAGTTGTACTAAGACAGAAAGTAAGGGTTAAAGAAGAAATCAAGAGGTTGTGCTCAGTGACTCCTAAGTCCTCTTCAAGATCTGACCTTCTCTGCATTTCCAAGTCTTTTCCAGGTATAATGTTTTGTGCCCCAAGGCCCCGTGTGTTTGATATGCTCTGTGCTTTGTTCCAACATTCGATGCCTCGGCTCAGAGGTTTTGTGTTCTCCGGTTCCTCCTGGCTCTGACATTCTAGGATTCTGTAACTCGCCCTTAAGTCCCTGTTGGGGTTTGACTTCTGAGGTGCCCAAGAATGAAGGAAGAGAATGCCTTTTCCCCCCTTCGAGTCTGTCACTTTCTTTATCTGTCAAACAACCACCAACCCTCTTTGTCTCCTAGGGGTGATGAGACAGCTTCTGTATTTTCCAGCACATTAGAGCTGATTTTTGTAGCCTGAAATTTGTTTCAGGAAATTTCTCTGTCTGATCCAGCAGAATGAAGTTAGGCAGAAAGAATGGTCTCACCCTGGGTGAGCCCTGGGCTCTCTGAGGGCTAGAATTGGCATGGAAACTGCCCATATGGAAATGGCTTGCTCAGTTAACCCTGTGAGGGGCCTTGGTTAAAAGAACTGAAATCCCTTTTATAGAATGTAGAATTTCAGTTGCCAGACCCAGAAGGGAGCTCAGATTGTCTAAGCTTTACAAATGAGGGCTTTTGTTGTTGTTCAGACGTTTTAGTCATGTTGAACCCTGTGACCCCATTTGAGGATTTTTTTGGCATAAGATATTGGAGTGGATTGCCATCTCCTCTAGCTCATTTTGCGGATGAATAAACCTGTTTGCTCACCCAGCTAGTATCCAAGGCCAGATTTGAACTCATGAAGGTGGGTCCTCCTGACTTTAAGCCTCATACTCTATCCATTGTGTCACTGGGGTTGCTCCACAAAGGAGGATATTGAGAGGGAAAGTGATTAGCCCAAGGCCACACAGAGTCTGTGGCAGAGCTGGGACTGGAACCCAGATCTCCTGACACTGAGCCACAGGTTCTTTGGGCTGTACCTCTAGCCTGTGGGATACCTAGTCCCCCATCCCAATTTAGTACCTCAACTTCTTGCAGGCCTGTGGTGTGGACTATGAAGTCAAAGCCTTCTGTGCAGAAAATCTGGAGGAGAAGACTCACAAACGGTAACTAAGACGGGCTCGCCTCGGTGGAGGGAGGAGGTGGGCATCCAGCAGGGCTCAGAGATGGCCCCCAGCATTGTGTGTGTGGTGGGAAGTGGGGGACCCTGGGCAGAAAGTGGTTCTGACTTCTCTCAATCACTGAAATGCTCTTGTGGCTTTTAAGAGGTCACTCTTCCCTTCTGAGTCTCAGTTTTCCCCATCTGTAACATGAGACTCTAAATAAGAAATGAGACTATATGGGGTAGAAGCTCTTTATTGGAATCTAGAGTAGATTGGGCATTTTGTTTATCTCTGAGATCCCAGCTGAATCCAGGGAAGGAGTCCCATCCCTTGAGTTCTGGAAGTCTCTGGTGGTGGGTTCTTTTCTAAGGAAGCACCTTATTCAAGGAAGGGTAGCAGACCCTATTCCTCAGGGAATGTGGAGGCCCATGCTGAGGGGAGGGATGGGCTAATCAGGGAAGAGATTTCCAAGAGGGGAGTTAGTATCCAACACCATCTGGCATGAGGGAGAACTACAGACAGAGATGAGGAAAAGGATAGGCTGGAGCGCCATGTTGGAAATGGAGGTGGTGGTGATGGTGGGGTTAAGTCAATGGACTCATAAGGCCAAAGAAGGTAAAAGTTGGGGTGATGATGGCAGGGCTTTTTATTCTAGGGCAGCCCAGGTGGGTGGGTGAAGGTGGAACAGAAGCAGAGAATCTGGAGACCCAGGAATCCTTGGCTGGGTGGTATGGGCTGGGTTCCCCATCTGGTGGTTACTTCTCATACTGCAGGCAATTCTGGTGACAATTTTAGCTGGAAAGCTCAACCTGAGCCCTCAGCCTTGTCCCTGAATGAGTACCCATTCAATCGACTGAGCCATTTTTCAGTGACTCACCAAGCCCTCCTACTTGGCACCGAGTCTCCTTTATTTCCCCTGGGCTTTCATCCCCCTCACTGAGTACCCTGTAGCTTCCTTTCCCCTTCTTAATTAGTCCTCTCACTAGCTAAACTCTCCATCCCCTCAGGAGTCTTAGCTGGAGAGCTGAAAGGGACCTTAGAGGGTTATTTAGCCATTGTTCCTCATTTTGCAGAGGAGGAGACAGTCCAGAGACAGGTAATTAACAAAGGGTCAGCGGGGAAGGAAGTGGTAGAGCTGAGATTTGAACCCAGGTCATCAGTAGTCTTCCCACTGCATCATGCCACTCCACTGAGCCTCCTGGTCCTCCTCACAGAGCCCCTGTTCTCCTTTGGTGATTCCACATCCCCATTCTTTCCCCTCTGTCTTTCCTGAGACTCCATTCCCTTCACGCAGTCCTTTCGCCCCTCACTGAGACTTCCTTCCCTGTTTGAGCCTCAGTCTCCATCCCTGAAACTCCATATCCTCTCTGAGCCTCCATCCCCTGCCCTGAGTGCTCCCTCAGAACCTTCAGCTCAGTGGATCCTCCTCGCTAAACCATCATCATCGTCATCATCACTAGCAGCCTCATGCTGGGGGAAAGCAGGAGGAAGGGAGGGGGCAGATCACAGAGAACGCATGACGACTCACTGTAATAAAGGAAGGAAACTGAGTCCTCAACTTTGTGCTCGGGACAGCTCCGAGGAGGGGGCTGGGTGGTTATGGAGAAAGCTTTTTAGATTAAGTGGGCCTTAAAAGCCTCGTAGGATTTGTAGAATTGGAAATTGGAGAAATTGGTGATGTTCTAGGCAAGGAGAATGACAGGAACAAAAGGGAGGAAGAAATGTGCTGTATCCTGGAAAGTCCAAAGCTCCCAGGGCCTTGGGTACATGGAGGGGAGAAAAAGCTAGAAAGTGAGGGCCAGTCAGAACCTAGGCCTTTAATGCTAGGCGGAGGAGGTTGGACTTGATCCTCTGGGGACTAGAGCGTGTTCTGGAGCAGAGGAAAGCGTCGGGCAGTGTTGGGAAGGAGACCGAATTGTCTGACCCCAGTGGGATCGTCTCTTCTCGTCCCTGGCTTTTCCAGGAATTCTGTGCGCCTGGTGATCCGCAAGGTCCAGTATGCCCCGGAGCGGCCTGGTCCCCAGCCCACGGCCGAGACCACTCGTCAGTTTCTGATGTCTGACAAGCCCTTGCACTTGGAGGCCTCTCTGGACAAGGAGGTAAGGGTGATGGGCCCTCTGCGTCTCAGGGCAGCTTTGAGGACCCAGTTAGGACTTTCCTACGATCCTCCAGAGATTTCAACTCAAGACTGAAAGAAGGTTTTTATGGGCACGAACCATCTGGAGCTTTGTTGTATAGAAAGATGAGATGTGATTTGTTTGGGCCTCCGAAAACACTACTAGGATCAGTTGAGGGTTGGAGGGGGATAGGGAGAGAATGTCAACTTATTCTGTGTATCTCTAGGGCCTAGAATAGGAGTAATAAATATATAATAATATCATATTATATATATAATAATATATATTATTATATAAAATAACAAATAAATAAATAATAAAACTTGTCGGTGGATTGATTGATTGCCTGAGATCAACATAAAAGGAAAAACATCCTAACAGTGAGAGCCGGGCAAAGTAGAATAGACTGTCCACTGCTGGAGGCCTTTAAGTGGAGGGAGGATGACCCCTGGCTAAGGATGTTAGGGAAGAGTGCCTGAGACTCAGGTTGCAGAGAGACAAGTCTTGGCTCTGCTTTGTGTGTGTGATCCTGTCCCTTGGCCTTCCCTCTTCGTGCCCCTGCATCTTATGAGTGAATAAAGGCAATACATTCTCCAGAATCTCCTTAGATTGGGTTTTGTTCAGGATAAGCCAGTGCCGAAAGGGACTGCATCTTTTCTCCTAGCCGTGTTATTGTTTAGTTATTTTTCAGTTGTGTCTGACTCTTCATAATCCCATTTGGGACTGGGGATTTTCTTGGCAAGGATACTGGAGCGGTTGGCCTTTTCCTTTCTGAGTTCATTTTATAGATGAGGAAACTGAGGCCAACAGGGTTTAAGTGACTTGTCCAAGGTCACCTATCTAGTGTCTGAGGCTAGATTTGAACTCAATTTTTCCTGACTCCAGGCCTGGCATTCTATCTCCTGCACCACCTAGCTGCTCTCTCATACTCATATGCTAAGAGTCAATTAGGACAACAAACTCTGCTGAAGAATTGTGACTTTTTTCCTCCCTTTTCCCCAAAAGTGCTCTGAATAAGTAAGGGCAGCATATTCCACAGAGGGGATTTCTGGGAGTCATTAGTAGAACTCTTCATCCTCGACATGTCAGTTTTAATATTGCCTTTCCTGTAACTTTGGGGCGAATAGGGGCAAATAGATGTCCAGGGATATCTTTTGAGTCAGGACATTCAATTTGGTGCAAATCAGCATATGAGCATTATGTGCCAACTGTTCATCGATTCAACAAATATGAGTCCTCTATTGTGTGAAGAGTCCCGAACAAGGGCTGGGGTGGGGGATGTCGAGGATTTAATGAGCACCAGCCCACAGTTGCTGCCTTTGGGAAGTTTACAGTCAGGGCTGGGGGCACAACATAAATAATATATATATATATATATAATTAATAAATTAATTAAATTAAATAAAAATGAGGATACAATTTAGGATAGGATGGAGCAATCCAAATCCTGCCTGAGGTCTGTGAATGGCTCATTTCTGACTGGATGAGGGAATGCATCCTGCAGGAGATGGTATTTGAGTCTGACTCTGGAATGTTCAATTTCAGGAGACCCTAGTCTACCTTGTACTCCTTCAGCTGCCTGAGCCAGTTGGCTCCTTCTTCTAACGTGAGAGCAGGCTGTTGGCCGCCATCTTTGGCTGCATTGAATGACAGCCTCTGGAATGAGGGAGGGATGCTCTCCCTGGCTTCAGCCCCGGTTAGGTCCCATCTGGAGAATTATATCTAGTTCATGGGCCACCAGGGTGTTGAGAGGAGGGTCTGCCTATGGGGAGGGGGACAGGATGCCCGTCCATAAAAGGATCACTCGATATTTAGTCTGGAGAATCAAACAACATGAATTTGTTGAGTTCTAACTATATGCCAGGAATCCTGCTTTAAAAAAAAACCAAATACCCCAAAACAAAAAATCCTGAAACATCACCTGTCCTTGAGGAGCTTATAGTCTATCAGAGGAGGTATATTGTAGAGAGGATTTCTATTTAGGTAAAGGTTTGGCTCCATGCCCTCTGGTATAACCCTGGACTTTGGCATCAGGAAGACCTGAGTTCCAATCTGGATCTAGACATTTAACTGCTGTCTGCCTCACTTTCTTAATTTTAAATGGGGATAATAAAAGCATCGTGCCCCAGTGTTGTCATGAGGATCAAATGACATAACATTCATAAAGTGCTTTGCCAACCGTAAAATGTTTTGTTAGTTTTGTTATTATTGTCAGGGAAAGAAATGATCCCAATTCTTTAAAAAAAAAAGTTTATTTAATTAATTAAATTAGGATATTTTCCCATGGCTACATGATTCATATTCTTTCCTTCCCCCCCTCAGAGCCGATGAGCAGTTCCACTGGGTTATATATATATATATATATATAATTGTTCAAAACCTATTTCCATATTATTAATATTTGCAATAGAGTGAATTGATCCCAATTCTTTTTTTTTTAAATTTTAAATCCTCACCTTTTGTCTTGGAATCAATACTATGTATTCGTTTCAAGGCAGAAGAATGCTGAGGGTTAGGCAATGGAGGTTAAGTGACTTGCCCAGGGTCACACAGCTTTTCAGAAGTGCCTGAGGTCATATTTGAACCCAGGACCTTTCATTTCTGGGCCTGGCTCTTAATCCACTGAGCCACCCAGCTGCCCCTGATCCCAATTCTTTTTTTTTTTACTTGAAAAATTATTTAATTAATTTAGAATAGTTTTCCATGGTTCCATGGTTCATGTTCTTTCCCTCCCCTCCTCCTTACCCCTCCTTGTAGCCAACGAGAAATTCCACTAGGTTTTACATGTGTCATTGCCAATCCCCATTCTTGATGGTTTCTGTACTACCCCAGGGCCTGTAGGAAAGCCCCTCAGCAAGTGTCTGGTGGCTTTGGGGAGTCAGGAACCTCCTGAGATTATGGAATCACGCTAAGCTTCCCTTTTAGAGATGGGATGGCTAGGGATGAGGGACATCAGAGTCCTGCTCTCCATCTAGGTGGGTGGGACCTTGACAGCCTGGAGGGGGTCTAGCAGGAGGACTATCCTCTGTTCCTTTCTCATCCACTCCTGACATATACATTTTTTAAACCCTTACCTTACTAGGTATTGGTTCCGAGGCAGAAGAGTGGTAAGGGCCAGGCGGTGGGGGTTAAATGACTTTTCCAGGGTCACACAGCCAGGAAGTGTCTGAGGTCACATTTGAACCCAAGACCTCCTGTCTCTAGGCCTGGCTTTTCACTGAACCACCTCCTGACCTTGAGATCATAGTGAAAGGGGGTTCTCCTTTCTGCCTGGGACAGTTTTGTTGTTTGAAAGAGGCAGAAACAACAACAGCCCCATATGTCGGAAAAGCATTCACTCAGAGTTCAGCTCTGTGGGCTGGTGCCCCAACCTGAGGATCAAGTGACATCCAATTTGTAAATCAATAAATGCTAGTTTGCTTCCCCTTCCTGACTCCAGCGGACTCCTCCATCCCTTTCTCTCCCTCCTCCCTTCTCCCAGATCTACTACCACGGGGAACCGATCAGTGTCAATGTCCATGTCACCAACAACACCAACAAGACAGTGAAGAAGATAAAAATTTCAGGTACCTGGGAGGAGGGCTAGTGGGGGTGAGCTGTGCCTGGGAGGGGTTGGCGGAGTAGGCAGGGAGCCCTGGGCCTTCTTCCCCCTCTTCCTGAAGCTGCCCCTGCTGAACGGTTCTCCGAGGCAGCCTAGCGGCCAGCTGCTTGTTCTCTGGTCCAGGGGGAGGCGTTCATGTGGGCTGATAATGTGGGCTGCTCATCTTCAAGGGCTCGAGCCACAGTTTTAGTAGGGCAATAATTCAGAGTGGCTTGTTAGAGGCAGGGGAAACAGGAGGGGGTCTTGGGGTGCTTCTGGGCATTTGTGGGGTTGTTGCAACCTCCCGGTCGCCCCGAGTCCCTTCCTTGGGGGCTGCCTTGGGTAGGGTCCCTCTGGTGCCCCAGGATGTCCCTTGGGTAAGGCGTGCTTTCTTTCTGCCCGTAGTACGCCAGTATGCAGACATCTGCCTGTTCAACACGGCACAGTACAAATGCCCTGTGGCGGTGGAGGAGGCTGAGTAAGTTGGCTCTGTTGAACCTGGGCTGGGTAGGAATCATGTTGGTTCTTGGGGCGGGTGGTCAGAAAACCAGGGATAAGCACAAACTCCCCCAACACCTATGCACCGATACAGATCCGATAATAGAAGCTGGTGGAAAATCCTCATGCCTTAGATAATATCTTAAAAAGCCAAACAATGGATAATCCCTTAAATAACCAGTGGATAATAACAGATCATACAGTATGCAGCAGATAATTTTTGGAAAGCAAATAATCCAAGTGAGTGGATAATGAAAGCTTCCTCAGAGCAGACAATTCAATATTTCAGGTAATTTAAAAAATACATAATGCAAAACAATTATTTTTCCTTTGCTTTAGCCCTCCAAGTTCATTCGCAGAGGATGTCACCTGGTGTGACAGTTCTCTCCCCTTCAGTGCAGATTGGTGACTCACATGCTATTTATAGACTTAATGAGTTGCCACCGGCATGTCCAGATTTAAAGGATTGGCCCAGGACCCTGCAGGCAGTATGTGTCACCCTTGAACTCAGGACTCTCTCTATAGACCCACTCTATCTTGTGCTATGATGCTTCTTAGTGGGAAAATAGCTAGATAGGTTTTTTTTTTTTTAAGTGGTTAATCTTAAAAAAGCAAATGATTTTTGGAAAAGTGGTTAATGGGAAAGTGGAGATAATTTTTAAAACTCTGAGTAGAGAATACCAAAGAGTAAAAACGTGGATCCTGACACACAATCCTGACAATGTATTTAAACACACACACACATACACACCATACTAGCAGACGACTTTTTGGAAAAGCAGATAATACAAAACAGTACATAACCTTAAAGTCACATCTTCCAGGGTGTAGATCCCCTCATTTCTTTCAAGCTGTGCCAGCAGACTTCCTTCCCTGTCCAGTGGGGCCCAGGCAGGCAATGCTGGGCATCTTGGTTCCCTAAACATCACTGAAGTCAGGGAGAGGCCAGCTTGGTGCTATGGAAAAGACTCATGCCCTGATTCTGGAGGACGTAGGGTCAAAGTTCCAACTCTGCTATTTAGTGCTTTTGTGACTTTATCCCCCTGGGCCTCAGTTTCTTTAACATTTAAATGTCTTTAAAATTTTAAATTCTTGTAAAATAGAGGGGGTTGCATTGGATGGCCTTTGAAGTCTCTTCCTACTCTGATTCTATCAATCAATCATTTCTTTAAACCAATTAATTGAAAACATTTGTCAGGTACAGCTAGGTAGTTTAGTGGATAGAGAACCATACCAGGAGTCAGGAGTTCTTAAGTTCAAAGCTGATCTCAGTCACTTCCTAGTTGTGTGACCCCAGCAAGCTGCTTCACCCCCAATTGCCTAGCCTTTACTGCTCTTCTGCCTTGGAATTGATGCTTATTATTGATTGTAAGACAGAAAGTAAGGGGATGGGAAGGAAGGAAGGAAGGGAGGGAGGGAGGGAGAGAGAGACAGACAGACAGAGAGACAGATAGACAGAGAGGGAGAGGGAGAGAGAGACAGACAGACAGAGAGACAGACAGAGAGACAGAGAGAGAGACAGAGAGACAGAGACAGAGAGAGAGAGTCAGAGAGAGAGACAGAGATGTGAAGGACAGGTGAAGGACAGACAGGTGGGCCATGGGAGGGAGGAAAGCTTCCTTTGTTATCTCTCTGTTCTCCAGTGACATGGTGGCCCCAAGTTCAACATTCTGCAAAGTCTACACCCTTACACCATTCTTGGCCAACAACCGTGAGAAGCGAGGCCTGGCCCTGGATGGCAAGCTGAAGCATGAAGACACCAACTTGGCTTCCAGTACCCTGTGAGGATACCCCTGATTTCCTTGTCCCCCTCAGCTGCCCATTCCCCAAGCTTTTCTGGACCCATGACCCCCATTTCCCCATTGGCTGGTCGTTTCCTACTCTCCCCAGACCTGCAAGCCCAACTTTCTTTAAGCATCCTTAGAGACAGACCCCTGGATTATGCTTCCCTTACCCCCTGTCCCAACTCCCCTTTAAAACTGACCATAAAACTCCTTTTCTGGTGTCAAAAGAAAGACAAACATGAGGACCACTTTAGGCAGGTAGGTGCCACAGTAGATAATAGAGCACAGGACATGGAATTAGGGAGCTGAGTTCAAATCCAACCTGTCTGCCTCAGTTTCCTCATCTATAAAATGGGGCTAATACCAGTAACCACCTCCTATGATTGTTGAGAAGATCCAATGAGATAACATATGCAAAATGCTTTGAAAAACTGTAAAGCAAACTCTGTAGGTGCTGTTGCTACTGCAGGATATTGCAGGAGGTCATTTCTTCTTTGGTGCGAGTTAGACTAGATGTACTCTGAGTCACTTCGGTTTTTCCTAAGGTTTACCCAGTGGGATAGTTCTTGGCAGAACAGAGATTTGCCCCCAGGCTCAGGTCTCCTTCCACAATATCCTATTCCCTGCATGGCCACAAAGAGCCATTGTTGCTTCCTATTCCATAGTCTTCCTTCCCCTACCTCTTGTCTTTATGACTTGTTTTTTTCCCCAAACACTGCAGGTTGAGGGATGGCACAAATAAGGAGATCTTAGGAATCATCGTGTCCTACAAAGTCAAAGTGAAGCTGGTTGTTTCCCGAGGAGGGTAAGTGGCCCTAGCTTTCCTCTCCCCCATCCCCCCCTCCCCACATCTTCCATCTCCCATCACAAAAACAAGCCCTTCTTAGCTTCCTTGAGGGCATCATCCTCAAGCTGGGGGCTTTCTGGGCAGGGTGGAGGAGGGAGGATAGCCTCAGCTCTGGCCCATTCCACAAATGCTTCCCTTGGCCCTCCTCAGTTGGGGCATCTTCTGGGATACGTGGGAGGTAGCCTTAATAGTGTTAGCTCAAGGCTGGGTTCACCTGGGGAGAGTGAAAGGGGTGTGGGGTCTTCCTCTGCCATCTTTTCTTTCTTCCTCTGTCCTGCCTCCTTCCTCTTCCTCTCTCCCTTTTCTCCTCCCAACATTTTCCTTCATCTTCTGATCCCTCTATCTCCTTCCTCCATCTTCTTCCTTCTCCCTCTCCTTCCTTCCCTCTGCAATAATATTCCTCTCCTTTCTTTTTCCTTCATGCTCCCACCCTGCCCTTCCTTCCATCTTCCTTCTTCAGATCCTCTTGCCTGCTTCCCCTTTTTCCTTTCTCTTCCTTCTTTTCTTCTTCCTTCTTTTCCCCTATTGGCTCTGCTGCTGCTTTTTCTTTCCTCTTTTCCCCTTCCTCTTTTCCTTTGTGCTTTTGTTTTGCCCTTATCTCCTTCCTGTTTCTCTTTCTCCCCCCTCTCTTCCCTTTCCTTCCACTTCTTTTTAGTCTCCCTACCTTTCTCCATCTTTTTTCGTATGTCCTTCCTCTTCCTCCGCTTTCTTCTTCATGTTCCTTTTCCTCCATCTCAGACCTCATGGAGCCTTTCTCTTCTCGGGGCATGAAGTTTACCAAGTGAGTGATATGGCCTTGGGTCCTGCTCTTAGAGGCTAGGACAGTGCCAGGTGGGAGGGACCCCCAAGGGACATGCTTCCATTTAGGTGTAAGCCAGGTCCACCCCATCCCCTCTGAGCTTGTCCTTCCTTAGACTATTAGAGCTGGGAGGGACCTTAGGACACAGAATACTAGAAATGGGAGAAATTTGGAAAGGACCGTAGATCAGAGAATATCAGAGCTGGGAGGGACCTTAGAATATAAACTCTCAGATCTAGAAGGCCCTAGAACATAAATGAGAACTGGAAGGGATCTTAGAATATAAACTCTCAGATCTAGAAGATCCTGGAACATAAGTCAGAACTGGAAGGGATCTTAGAATATAAACTCTCAGATCTAGAAGATCCTGGAACATAAGTCAGAACTGGAAGGGATCTTAGAATATAAACTCTCAGATCTAGAAGATCCTGGAACATAAGTCAGAACTGAAAGGGATCTTAGAATATAAGATCTCAGATCTAGAAGATCCTAGAACACAAGTCAGAACTGGAAGGGATCTTAGAATATAAGCTCTCAGATCTAGAAGATCCTAGAACATAAGTCAGAACTGAAAGGGATCTTAGAATATAAGCTCTCAGATCTAGAAGATCCTAGAACATAAGTCAGAACTGGAAGGGATCTTAGAATAGAAACTCTCAGATCTAGAAGATCCTAAAACATAAGTCAGAACTGGAAGGGATCTTAGAATATAAACTCTCAAATGTAGAAGATCCTAAAACATAAGTCAGAACTGGAAGGGATCTTAGAATAGAAACTCTCAGATCTAGAAGATCCCAGAACATAAGTCAGAACTGGAAGGGGTCTTAGAATATAAGCTCTCAGATCTAGAAGATCCTAGAACATAAGTCAGAACTGGAAGGGGTCTTAGAATATAAACTCTCAGATCTAGAAGATCCTAGAACATAAGTCAGAACTGGAAGGGATCTTAGAATATAAACTCTCAGATCTAGAAGATGCTAGCACATAAGTCAGAACTGGAAGGGATCTTAGAATAGAAACTCTCAGATCTAGAAGATCCTAGAACATAAATCAGAACTGGAAGGGATCTTAGAATATAAACTCTCAGATCTAGAAGATCCTAGAACATAAGTCAGAACTGGAAGGGATCTTAGAATATAAACTCTCAGATCTAGAAGATCCTAGAACATAAGTCAGAACTGGAAGGGATCTTAGAATATAAACTCTCAGATCTAGAAGATCCTAGAACATAAGTCAGAACTGGAAGGGATCTTAGAATAGAAACTCTCAGATCTAGAAGATCCTAGAACATAAATCAGAACTGGAAGGGATCTTAGAATATAAACTCTCAGATCTAGAAGATCCTAGAACATAAGTCAGAACTGGAAGGGATTTTAGAATATAAACTCTCAGATCTAGAAGATCCTGGAACATAAGTCAGAACTGGAAGGGATCTTAGAATATAAACTCTCAGATCTAGAAGATCCTAGAACATAAGTCAGAACTGGAAGGGATCTTAGAATAGAAACTCTCAGATCTAGAAGATCCTAGAACATAAATCAGAACTGGAAGGGATCTTAGAATAGAAACTCTCAGATGTAGAAGATCCTAGAACATAAGTCAGAACTGGAAGGGATCTTAGAATATAAACTCTCAGATGTAGAAGATCCTAGAACATAAGTCAGAACTGGAAAGGATCTCAGAACACAGAAGGTGTTCCCAGGAAGAGAGCTCAGACCATTGACTATCGGAGCTGGGAGGCACCTTAGACGTCATCTAGTCTAACCACCTCATTTTATAGCATAGAGATAACCTGACACATCCTAGGACACTTTGGGAGTCATCGTCAGATTCAGGCATCCAAAGAGTCTGGGATTGATAATTTCATTATCAACATGATGATTCCATATGTAACATAGAGAGCTTAGTGGTCCAGGATGGTCTCAACTCCCTCATTTATCCCCACTGGGAGCTACAGATATTGCATGAATGACTTGGCTGGTCTCTCCCACTCTGAACTCTGCCTTCTTCTTTGCCTCCTCTGATCTGCGCCAGCCTGTTGGGAGATCTCGCATCCAGGTAACTCAACTCCTCATAACCCTGAGCTCAGCCAGGCCGTTTCCCCTCAGTGGCAAGACCCCCGAGGCCCATGATTGGACCCTGGTTGTCTTGTGTTATTCCTCAGAGGTCTGTGTAGACCTGCGGTCAAAGTCAGGGGCCAGTGAATGGTCCAGCTTACAGAAGAAGTTCCGGACTTCACAGCCCAGCTTCCGTTCACTCTAAGTAATAGACTTCAATTTGATTATGCTTCATATCTGTTCTCTGAAGCCCAGCTCAGATGCCACCTCTTCTGTAAGCTTTCTTGGATATTCCTGGCTGAAAACGATCCATTGATGCTGCTTTTAGTTTTTAGGCTACAATTATATCTAAATACATTTTCTCCATCTCAAACTAGTTCTTAAAACAACAAAAAGAAGTCACTTGACATTACACTTAGTTTTACATATCTATATTTCCATTCCTTGGAGAAGGGAAGCATGTTCCATTTTCTATATTCTAACACCAAGATCGGTCATGGCATTTACTTTGAGATCCATTGCCTTTTATTGTTGTTTTCACTGTGTATTTTGTTTTCCTAATTATGGGTCAACTCACATAAGTCTTCCCATGCTTCTCTGAATTCCTCATATTGTTTCTGAGGATAGAAAAATATCCCATTACATTCAAAATCACAATTTGATTATTTCCCAATCAGTGGTATCCATTCTATTTTTTTTTTTAAACCCTTACCTTCTGTCTTAGAATCAATACTGTGTATTGGCTCCAACACAGAAGAGCGGCAAGGACTAGGGAATGGGGGTTAAGTGACTTGCCCAGGGTCACACAGCTGGGAAGTTTCTGAGGCCAGATTTGAACCCAGGACCTCCTGTCTCTAGGCCTGGCTCTCAATCCACTGAGCTACACAGCTGCCCCCATCCATTATATTTTCATTTTATTACTACTGTTAAATTTAGTCACTGATCAAACATTTATTAAATGCTTGCTGTTTGGTAGGCTCTGTGCCAAGTGTTGGCAATGCAAAATGATAGCTAGCATGCATATAGTACTTTATAAATATAATCTAAATAAAAATAAATATAAAAAGGAAAGCAGCCATTGCCCTCAAGAAGCTTGCATTCTAAGGAGGAGACTTTAGCTTGTTAATTAGGTATTTACAAGATATAGAGTAGATAGAAGACAATCTTCCAAGGATTAGAGCACTAACATAGCAACTAGGAAGACAGGGACAGGCTGCATGGAGAATGTGGTATTTGAGCCAAGTCTTATTGGGAATCAAGGGGAAGGTAAAAGCTAGTGAGAGTTTGGAAGAATGGCTCTTAGTCTTATAGTTATTACAATTACCTGTATATCTTCGATAGACCTTTATCTGATAAAATTGATGTGAATATTTTTATCTCACTTCTATTTATATATTACAATACATAATAATAAATATTAATAATGCTATGGTAATAATATTAATAAATAATAAATATCAATAGTGTTATATTAACCATAATAAATAAACGCAATTACAATTGCATTTATTTTGTTTTGCAAAGAATATTTTATGTTTTTATAATCAAAATTGTCTAATTTTGTTTTTTGTGATCCATTCTATCTCTTGTTTAGTTATGAAAGATACCTTCTCCTGTTCTTTAGTTGTTTTTTTTTTATAATGTAATTTTAAAAATCCCTTACCTTCTGTCTTAGTACCAGTTTTAAGAAAGAAGAGTGGCCAGGGGGTAGGCAAGTGGGGTTAAGTGACTTTTCCCATGGTCAAACAGCTGGGAGGTTTCTGAGGCCAGATTTGAATTCAGATCTTTTCGATTCTGGGCCTGGTGCTCTATCTTCTGTGCTGTCTAGCTGCCTCTAAAATAAAATAATCCTATTTGTCAAGTTCATTTTCCACTTGGAAACTTGTGACATGTAGCACAAGAGGATTGTTCCCTGACAAAATGATTTCTAATTTTCTCAGAATGCCTGTTAAATAGAGAACCCTGTACCCAATAGATTAGAGTTTTGGAATACTATGTTTAATTACTTCTAAGTATGGATTACTTAGGGTTTTTTTCTACCACCTACTTTTTAAATCAGTACCAGATAGATTTTGTAGTGTAGTTTGAAATCTGGTTATGCACCTTTCATTCTTACTTTTTTTCATTATTTCCCTTGTAAGTATGGGCATTTTTTAAAATTCCAAATGAATTCTGCTGTATTTTGTCTAATAATATAAAAGAACCTTTTGGCAGTTGGGTTAGTATGGCTTTAAATTTATAAATTAATTTAGGTGAATTTTTTTTAAAAACACTTTTTATCTGTCTTTGACTCCAAGGCAGAAGAGTGTTAAGAACTAGGCAATAGGGGTTAAGTTATTTGCTCAGGGTCACATAGCTGGAAAGTGTCTGAGACAAGATTTGAACCCAGGACCTTCCATCTCTAGGTCTGGCTCTCAATCCATGCAGCCATCTAGCTACTTGCTGGTAGTATCTATTTTTATCCTATTGGCATGGTTCACCCATAAACAATGAACATCTCTCCAGTTATTAAAGTCTTTCTTTATTCTCTTTAATTAAATTAAAATTTAATTATATTAATTTAATCATCATAATTTATTACATATCATAATAATTGTTAATTATTAACTAAACCAAAATTGAACAGTTTTCCTAACATTTTGTTTGGTCTTCTTTCCTTCCCATTTATTTTCCTTTCTTTCCTATCATAGTTATTTATGTACTTAGCTCTCCTTCCCCTTGCCTGCAACTTGATTATAAACCCTTTGGGATCAGAATCCATGATATATGTGTCTTTGTATCCATAATCCTAATAATAAGATCTTGTAGAAATAGAAGCCTCATAAATTTTGGTTGAATAATTATGGATGATTATGTCCACATGTGTATAGCCCTTTATACTTTTTTTCTCATTCATGATCTCATTTGTTTTCCATAGGAAAGGAGATAGGAAAGGGATTACTTTTCCCATTTTCAGAGGAAGACACTGGGGGCCAGACCAAGGAGTGGGGTGGGGAGGGGAGGAAATTGCTGTCCCCAAGTTATATAGCAAGGCACAGCCAGGGCTCGTACTTGAAACCAAGCTCTCCGACTCCCAGCTGATTTCTTAATGCTGAACACAGAAGTGCTCCCTCCCATCTCCTAGTCCTCCATTCTCAGAGGCCTGCCTCCTTGGAGCCTGCAGGAGGGCTAGGCCAGGAGAGTTCACGGGACCTGAGCTGACGTCATCTCTACGTCTATTTCAGTGATGTGGCTGTTGAACTGCCCTTCACCTTAATGCACCCGAAGCCCAGGGAGGAGCCTGTGCGTCGAGAAGGTGAGTGTGTTTGTGGGAGTCTGGATGGCCCCTGAGCAGAATTATAAATAAGAGTAATAACTCCCCCTTCTCTAGTGCTTTGGAGTTCTGCTCACGATAACCCTATGAAGGGCAGAGGGTACAAGAATTCCCATTGTACAGATAAAGAAGCTTGAGGCTCAGAGCCCATGGCCACTTGGCTAAGAGGTGGTAGAACCAATATTCTATTTTCAACTCCAGCACCTCTGGCTTATTATTAGTGGGAAGGGTCGTCAAGATGGGGATTTTTCCTGCTTCCTTTTTGAGGGTCCAACTAGGAATGGCTTTGGTTGCATCTTTCTTGTCCATTTTTGACCTATAATCAGATTAAAGTTGGGAGTGAAAATCATAGAAAATGGCAGTGGGCAGATCATGATACCTGGAAGGTACTTGAGAATGTTAGAAAGGAATTTAAAACACAGTCTAAGAACTGGGAAAGACTTTTCAACATAGACCTTAAAATGTCAGTGTAAGAGGCAACCAACTGAGGTCCAGAAATGGCAAGTGCTTGTGTGACAAGTATAGAAAGGACGGCTATAGGAGAGAGAGGCAAATGCATATAGAAGAGAGAGGTGGAGGTAAAATGTTATAAACATTTTTGCTGAGGATAAAGGAAGACTTCCATAACCAGAGAGGTATTTATTGTTTATGGTTAAGCCATGCCAACATGGTAAAAATAAAGATACTGCCCAAATTAATTTACACAAGTCATAGTGAATCAGGACTAGAATTTGGATCTCCTAGCTCTCATGAGGTGCATTAATAGCAGCAGACTTCTTTTACTCCCCTGTCTTTCCTTCCCAGTTATTTTTTTTAAACCCTCACCTTCCGTCTTGGAATCAATACTGTGTATTGGCTCCAAGGCAGAAGAGTGGTCAGGGCTAGGCAATGGGGGTCAAGTGACTTGCCCAGGGTCACACAGCTAGGAAGTGGCTGAGGCCAGATTTGAACCTAGGACCTCCTGTCTCTAGGCCTGGCTCTCAATATACTGAGCCACCCAGCTGCCCCCATCCCTCCCAATTTCAAAGGATCATAGATTTTGAATTGGAAGTTATTTAGAAGTCATCTAGCTCAGCTTCCTTCTCTTCTCCCCTTTAACGATGAGGAAACTGAGTTTAAGTGAAGTGACTTTGCTGAAGAGAGGCAGAGCGAAGATTTGAAGCAAGGTTAAAAGACCTCCAAATCTGGGCAACTTTTTCCTGTTCCATTCTGGGTTCTTGGAACTGAGTTTCAAATAGAGCCCCTTGGAGGGAGGGGCTGAGTCCAGGGACTTTTGCCCTTTGGGAATCCCAGTGCTTTCAGGGACCCTGTTGAGGATGGGCTTTTCCCATTTCCTCACTCTTGCTAATTCTCCAGTCTTATGCTGGATGGTGGTAGGGATGGGGAATAAGCTCAGACCTGGTGCTATTCAGAGAGGGTCCTAGAAAAAGTTTGCTGGGAAGGATGCTCAGCCCCAGGCCCTCTGAAACACTGCATCCCCCCCACCCCCCGCCCCAGAAGAAGAAAAGAAAAAGTCACTGCATGTCGCTGCTGAAAGGGACTTTAAAACAACTAGACCACGAGTTCCTTCCCTTTTTTGGTACTGCGGACCCCTGAGGAAATCAGTGAAGGAAGACCCTGGGAACTGGTTTTTTTAAGTCATTGAAGGGAATGCTAATTTTCAGCTAGAGATTAGTGAGAATAAAGATGCCGTCTCCCCCCCCCCCCCCATCCCAAGTTCACAGACCCACTGAAATCTCTCCATAGACCCCTCAGATCCAGGTTACGAAGCCCCTGGGCGAGACCAGTGTCCTTTCCTTCATTGTGTGGGAGGGAACGAAATCTCGAGGGAAAAGCACTCAACCCAAGCTCTTCCAGCTAGGAAGCAGTAGCGTCATAGCTGGAACTCAGGCCTTCTCACTTCAAGTCCAGCGTTCTTTTCACTAAACGGTGCTGCCTAGAGACAAGCTGTAGCCTAGCCCATGCTTAGTTCCACCGCCCTCCCTTCTGTTTCTTCAGTGCGTTGGCAACCAGTGCTGTGACTTGGTCAGCCAACCGTTCGTGTGTAAACTCACTAACCCCGTGTCCTAACTCCCTGTGTTTAGTTCCAGAGAATGAAGCGCCCATAGATACCAATCTCATAGAGCTTGATACAAAGTAAGCTAAATCCTGACTGTGGATGTTTGGGTGGGGAGGGTGTGTGTGTGTGTGTGTGTGTGTGTGTGTGTGTGCGTGTGTGTGTGTGTGACAGAGGTGGGGGAGAGAGAGGCAGGGGAGGGAGAGGGAGAGAGACAGACAGACAGAGACAGACAGAAAGGTTGGAGAGAGAGAGACAGAGACAGAGACAGACACACAGAGAGAGGTGGGGGAGAGAGAGGCAGGGGGAGGGAGAGGGAGACAGACACACAGAGACAGAGAGACAGAAAGATTGGGGAGAGAGACAGACAGAGACAGACAGAAGGAGAGGTGAGGGAGAGAGAGGCAGGGGGAGATGGAAAGAGAGACAGAGACAGAGAGAGACAGAGGTGGGGGGAGAGGGGAAGAGAGAGGTGGGGGGACAGAGAGGGGAGAGACACACACACAGACAGAGAGGAGAGAGAAAGAGACAGAGAGAGGGGAGGGAGGGAGAGAGAGAGGCAGGGGGAGAGAGGGGGAGATGGAGAGAGAGACAGAGACAGAGAGACAGAGAGGTGGGGGGAGAGGGGAAGAGAGAGGCAGAGAGAGGAGGGGGGAGAGAGAGACAGAGGGGAGAGAGAGACACACATACAGAGAGGGGAGAGAGACACACACATACAGAGACAGAGACAGAGAGGAGAGAGAAAGAGACAGAGAGAGAGGGGAGGGAGGGAGGGAGAGAGAGAGAGAGAGAGAGAGAGAGAGAGAGAGAGAGAGAGAGAGAGAGAGAGAGAGAGAGAGAGAGAGAGAGAGAGAGAGAGAGAGAGAGAGAGAGAGAGAGAGAGAGAGAGAGAGAGAGAGGGCTGTGGTGGGAAGGAGAGGGAATGGACTGGCTCATTGGCTCAGTGACTCTAATGAGTCACTGGTAGGCCTGGATGATCCCATCCACAGCCTAACTCAGTGTTTCCCAAACCACTTGACCATAGGACACTTTGGGGCCAGAGATACTGTATTGGTCTAAATAGAGGCTACATCCCTAAGGTAATGATTCTCATTTCTGTAATGCTTTAATTTTAAAAATGACCAAGCTCACAATACGCCTGTGAAGTAGATTCTTGGTACATAGTAGGTGCTTAATAACTACTTATTAAATTGAATGGAATGGCAGTTTAATGTGGGGGGATGGGAGTGAAGGAGATCCTGTGGTGAATGTCTTAATATAGAAGCTCTCTCCATCAATGCAAATAGACAGTTCCTCTATTACAGACATGAAGCATTTATTAAGCACTTTATATGTGTCAAGTCTGGGGATACAAATATATTTTTAAAAAAGACAGCACTTCCTTAGGGAGCTTCTATTCTAAGGGGGAAGACAGCACATAAAAGATAGCCCATAAAACGTTCTATTTTTGGAGGGAGGTGTTAAGTGACTTGCCCAGTGTCACATAGCTAGGAAGTGTCTGAGTTGAGATTTGAACCCAGGTCCTCCCATCTCCAGGCCTGGCACTCTATACACTGTGCCATCTAGCTGTGCCTCCCCCACCCCTCGCACCCCCTTATATTCTTAAAGAGTTGTTTTGGGCACTGACAAGTTAAATAACTTGCTGAGGGTTAGTTGTATAACCCTTAGCAGGGGCAGGATTTGGCCTCAGCTTTTTCTTACTCTGAGGCCAGCTCACTGCCCTCCATGCCTCTTCCATGGAGTTCCAATGGAGGAAATGAACAATCAGAAGCAATCTAGGAAAACACTGAAGAATATAGAAGCCAGGTCTAGAAGGAAAAGTGGCCTACCTTTAGACCAATACATTATATATTGATGGAACTTATAAATGGAGAGCAGGAGAATCAGAGGGTACTTTCTTCCCCCATATAGATGGGGCAGGAGGAATTTTGGAGCATATTTTCATATTGCCATGTTTAAATTTTTATTTTAAAAAATTTAAAATTAGTATATAATAATATATAATGATATATAATACAATAAAATAATGAAAGTAAAGTAAATTATTATTTTTATTTTAAAAAATATTTTTAGTCCATAATTTCAAATTTCATACATTTTAGGGCTAGGAGTCTATAGCCCAATATTAAAATGTTCTTGTTTCAAAACCCGATTCCAGTGGACATGGTTTGGGAAATGCTTAGCCTAACACATCTGCAAGGAATCCTGCCTGGTCTGGCATGCCCAGCAGCAAGCTTGGCTGCCTGAAACCCTTAGCATGCAAGCTTAGCTCTCTTCTTGCCCTGGTGTCAATCTTGTCTTGCCACTCTACCCTCCACTCAAAGGAGGTGTCCCTGAGCTAGAAAAGCTGCAAGGAGACATCTCCCATGCTGAAGCCCTTCCCCTTGCTCATTCTGCCCTGCCCTGCTTGGTTCCTGCTGGTACCAGTGCCTTTAAGGCCATGGTTTGGGGGATGGTTTGGGGAGGTTCGGTTTTCTATGACTTCCAAGAATCCCCAAGAGTCACAGAATCTCAAGGATGGAGGGGTAGCCACAAGGAACCTCAGAAAGCAAGAATTCCAATCTCTATCCAAACAGAAATCTCTTTGCCAATAACCCTGATCGGTGGTTGTCCAGCCTCCACTTGGAGACTCCAGTGATGGAGAATTCACTGGGTCAGCGGTTGAACATCTAGGGCAGATCAAAACTTCCTCAAAGGCACTGATGAGAAATATCTGGCCCATCTCCTGACAGCTTTTATTATTAGGAGGTTTCCCCTTTATGTTGAAATGAAGCCTACCTCTATTTAATTTCCACCCATTGCCCCTAGTTCTGTCCATCAGAGCCAGACAGAATGAGCTTGATCCCTCTTCTTCACCTTAGGCCATTTTGGTCTCTGCAGAGCAGCTGTAACATATGCCCTTCTTTGTGGGTAAACAACAAACTCAGTCCCTTCAGCTCAAGGTGACAAAGTTTCCAATCCCCTTCCCATTCTGGTCAGCCCGCTCTGGATGGACTCTATTTGACCACTGTCATTCTTAAAATGCAGTGCCTTGCACCAAATACAGTACTCCCCAAAGCCTTCATCTAGAGCAGAGGGTGGCAAAGCGATCATTTCTGGACCTGGCCCCTGTCTTAATGAAACCTAAGCTCATACTATTAGTCTTTTTGGCTGGTGAGTTGCATTGTTGAGTTTATGATCCACCAAGAGCCCCAGATCTTTTCCCACATGGAATGCTGCCTAGCTACTCCAGAGCAAGGATAAGCCGCTATAGCCATTGGGACGCACAGTGTTGGAATGTCCTAGATAGGATTTCTGCTCAGATAGGGTTTGAATTATTTGCCTTCTGGGGTCTAGCTCAAAGATTCTGTGATTCTCTCTTCCTATCTTGCTTATACAACAAGTCACAACTGGTTGTGAATTAATCCCAGGTTCCTGTCCCCTCAATATGAGCTCTTCCCTAGCTTTCATTCTAGAAAGCAATGTCTAGCTGTTTCTGTCACTGAGGGACCCAGGCCTGGCCTGACCCAGGGGACAGCTGGGTAACTTCTTTGGTTCTGTCTCCTTAATTGCTCTGGCTTCTGTTCCTTTGTATGGCTATCCTTTCCTCTCCTGACAGTTTCTTTCCCTTTATCTCTCCTGTTAGCGATGACGACATTGTGTTTGAGGACTTTGCTCGACAGAGACTGAAAGGTATGAAGGACGACCAGGAAGAAGAGGAAGTCCCAAACTCGCCACATTTAAACAACACATAAGACTGGATTCCTCTTGGCTGTTCTTCTTGGGTGGTTCTGGTTAACTCTTGTGAATTAGGCTACTTGTTATCTTTTCTTCTTTTTCTCTCCTTTTTCTGGTATTTCTTTCCCCTTCTGTTTTTTTTTTTTACTTCTACCAGGGGACTCCAGAGGACTTATGTAGGTGTCATCAGGGATCCTCACCATCTGGCTTTGACCCCCTCGTCACCATATCACCGAGCCTCCCTAGAGGAGAGGATACCTTGCTTCCCCCCTGGAGAACGAAGGAATGGCTCACTACCCTTCTTCCTACCTTAATCTATCCCAAGTCCTCTCTGTTTCTGCCTCACCTTCGATCCCCTCCAGCCACCCAGCCTTCAGTCTTCTCCATATGACCAGTCCCAAGAGCTTCCTAATCCACATTCTTTGGATTGTGTCTGTTCTGCACACATTGGGTGGAATCCATCCAGTGGAATTAAGTGTTTGAATGTGGAGTCTGGCAAGAGAGAGGGGAAAGAATGACCAGTATACGTATATTTAGGGGTGGGGGCAGGGGGTGGTTCTAGGCACACCTGCTGATGGTGTGGGAGGTGACCAGATGAGGGTGAGAAAATGAGTCCACAGTTCTAGCTATTGATGTACTCAGAATGGCCAATGAGATGACTTGGTTGAACTACCTTGGCTCAGAGAGATGGTGATAGCAAGTGGGAGCCATGTGCTAGAGAGGGAGGGGGAAGAACCAGCAGCTGGAATCTCTGTCCTTCCACTTCCCTCCCAATATTCCTCTCTCCTTACCCCGATTCCTCTCCCAGTATTTCCGACCACAATGGTGTAATGACAGTTCAGCGAGACAAAAGCAGTCACATTGATGTTCTTACCAGCAGTTACCAAGTTGAATGCAAGTCACAAGGACTAGCACAAACATTTTAATATTGTCAGAACATAGTCTCTTAGTGATATGTATCTTATATGTTTTGGAGAGAGACAGAGGAAGAGAGTTGAGTATATATCATTTTCATATTGTGATGATTGTCTGTGGTCCAGAAAATTGAAAAAGGCCATGTATTTGGGGTGAAGGGAGAAAACATATCTTGCTCCTGAGTCCCTGGTAGCAAAGGAATCAATATCTCTGGGGAAGACTTCCCAGAGAGACTATTCTCTCCTGAATGAGATGTTCATTTACCGTAGAACTGGCTGAGTTTTAATCTTTCATTTAACAATGCAACACAATGCAATTCAACAAGCATTATTAAGCACCTACTATGTGCAAGGGATATAAAGATAAAAAGGAAACATCCCTTGTTCTCCAGAAGCTTACATTCTACTGGGGTGGGGGTGTGGTTGGTGGGGAATGAAGCTTACATTCTTCCACTTGGTGTATTAGTTACTGAATTGCCTTCAGTTCAGATGTAGGGGCCAAAAGATAGTTGGAGTATATATATTAGGTTCAGATCTTGCCCACCCCTTTCTTAGGAAAGTCTCAGGGTATGATGCCTGCTGTGACCAGGAGGAGGACACACAACTGAAGTGGACATAGCTGGTCCTCAGAAAAACTGGTACCAAGGCTCAAATGTTGGTTTTGTTTACTTCTTCAGAAAGGGCAGAGAGCAATGTGGAAAGGCAGCTTTATTGCCTGGGACTTAAAAGAACCTCAGAGATTGTGTAGTCTAAACTAGCTCCTCCTCTGCATATTACAAATTATAGCAATGAGGGCCAAGAAGATTAAATGACATCAAAAAAACACATGAAATAAATAACAGAACCAGGATTAAAATTCAGGCCCTCTGATTCTTAATCCCCTACATTTTGGACAGGGAATTGATTTCCAAAAGCTTTCTCTCTGGCTCTCTTGGGTCCAGTTTGGATTTCTAGACCAAAAGCTGATTTCTGATCCCCTAAGGTCATTTACCAGCGACTGGTTGTGTTCTTTTGGGTTTCCTTTTCTATGATACCATTAGAGAAGAAGCAAATGGATTCCTAAGGAGTGGCTGCTCTCTTCAGCCACACCTATAAGATCAAGTTCATCAGATTCTCCATCTTTCTTTTGGATCCTGGAAAGTCTCCAGAGCCACAGAGGAAGAATTCAAGCAGAGGATGGGGTTGACTTTAGTTGATATGGAGATTTATAGAGAAAACAATTTGGACCTTGATACATGGAATCCCTCCCAATGGATGGAACCCAAGAGGTATCTAGGCGTCTCCCACTGAATTTGAGACTCTCCCTACATCCTTCATGTGAGGTCATCTGATTTGGATCGAGTGTCACAGTATGGTGGGTCTGGAGTCTGGAGATCAAAGGAATCTGGAGTCAAAGGAACTCATATTTGAAATCATAAGTGTTTGAATGTGAAAAACAAGGAATGGAGACCATAGTTGGAGTAATAACTAGGAATGTTTGTGGCTAGAACAAAGGAATAGGGGAAAGGGACAAGAACTTGACAGGGGTATAATTGAGAAGGAGTGGTGTAGGGATAGGAAGTGCACCTTTGAATGGTGCTGTCAGCATCCACCAAATTTTGATGCCCCAAGACAGAGCCTTAGTTGTCCCCTTCATTCCCCAGTTACATCTCATCATATTAATTGATACACAGAGTGCCCTGGAATATAGAACCCCTGGTCCTGTCCAGTAGGCATAGATTGCCACAGAGAATTCTGTAGTTTCCTAAGCAGTATTTTTGGTTCTTGGACTTACAGTATATGTAGTTTAGCAGATGTACCAATTTTTTTTCCATCTTACTAGTAAGGCAAAGGACAAATTGCTCTCAGAGTGCTCCCCCTAACTCTCTTTTGCTCTACCTGTGGCATCCTCAATAGAGATTAGGAGCAAGCCAGATTCCCCCCAGAAGCATCCAAGAGGACAAAGAACCTAGAGGTCTCATCTTGTTTCTTCCAGTCCCAGCATTTTGTGTGCCAACACATCCTTCCCAGAAGAATCCTTGGAAGTCCACTTAACACCTCTTCAGGAAGTTGGCACCATTTTTAAGGCCTGAGAACTGAGTGTAACTTTCTGAAGCATCAGTGGAGGAATGGTAGACAAACTAGATGTCTACTTGCAGTTCTTCCAAATCTCTTTTCCTCAGCTTCAAATTATAAGCTACAGGGCTAGAGAGCCCACGGGGTGGGCAGATTCTCCACACTTATTGAGCACTTATTAGGTACTAGGCACTAATCTAGGTGCTTGGAATACAAACACAAAAATAAAATAGTTCCTGTCCTCAAGGAGCTTACATTCTATCAAATTTGGAAAGTACCTCAAAAGCCAACTAGCTCAGCCTGTACCCGAAGGAATCTCTCACTCCTTTACTTAGTAGAGACTAATTAGTTATTTGGTCTCTACTTGAAGCTCTAGTAAATGGGAATCTACCACTACTCATCAATAGTCCATTTCACTTTTTGGACAGCTCTCATTGTTAGGATGTGTTCCTTATACCAAACTGAAGTTTGCTTCTCTATGAATTTTACCCACAGGACCAGGTTTGCCCTCCGGACTTCAGCAGAACGAGTATCTTTTATTATGATAGCCCTTCAGATAGCTGAGTGAAGAAAACTTTCATTCTCCTGAAATATTTTCATCCAGGTTAAAATAATTCCCAGAATCCTTACCCAGTGTTTGTGTGGCATCCTCTCCACTCCCTTTGCCCTCCTCGACACCTGTGAGGACAAGTTAAGTTAGAAGGTGGGACTGAGCAGGGCTTTGTAGATTGCTGCCCCTTACTCTTGAAGCTGAGAGTGAGGAATGAAGACCCTCTCAGGTTGGCCAGGGATTCCACTGTGTATCCTTAATTTCCAGTCCCAGAGAATGCGGAATAAACATACCAGAAGGTAAAACTTTTGGTTTAGGTGACTGAAGAGACTATCATACAGAAGGAAAATGGTTGCCTTGAAGCCCTCCCTCTGCAAGAAGATTCAGTGCATTGATTCTTCTTTTGATTCATTTCTAAAGTTGGAGATGTTCCAAACACGATGTTTCTCCATGAAAACATGGTCCTGATTCCCAGATGTATTTGGTCAACTCGTTCACTTTCCTGTCCACTTGTTCACTGTCTCCTTTAAGGACCCCACATCACATTGCCAGGGGCTCTGCAGCTCTTGGATTAGTTGGTGCTGCTTGCACTGTATGCAGAGGGAAACTGGGGAGGCTGAATTGGATCGTTGAACTCCACCCAGTTTTGAGTACCTTTTCTACTGCAAGGATCTGATCCAGGTTGTAGATGTGCAAAAAAAAAAAGTGAAAAAGTCCCTGCCCTCAAGGAGCATAGGTTCTACTGGGAGAATGCAGTGGATAAGTAAAAGGTCATTTGAGATCCCTGAACTTTGAAGAAAACTATAAATATTCTGCAAGAAGTGTAGTGCATTCTAGGCATGTGGGGAACAGCCAGTGCTAAGGTCTGGAGATGAGAGACACCATCTTCAAGAAACTACTAGTTTAGTTGGAACATAAAGTGTAGGAAGGAGAGTGACATGAAATCAATCTAGAAAGGTAGGTTGGAGCAAGAATGTGAAGGGATTTAAATGCCTAAATGTATTTGCATTGTTATCTAGAAACAATAGGGGGGCATTGAAGATTTTTGAAGTCTTAATTTTGGAGCATGAATTGAAAAGAGTGGTGGAGATTGGAAGCAGGGAGGCCAATTAGGAAGCTGTTCCAGTGATCTAAATCAAGAGAACTGCTGCTGAGAGTGGGAGATTTGGAGGCAGAGGATTCTCAAATAAGGAGATTGACCTCAAAGGTCTCTAAGAATTCCTTCCACAACAAGCCTATGAATGTAGAAGGAATAATTGGCCTAAATATGACCGCCATATCTCATTGTTCTAATTTGGCATGTGTCTCTCTCTGGAAGTTCTATTTTGTCTGCAGATGACCTCAAGGAGGGAGGTGTGGGGTTTTGCCAAACTGTGATTTAGAAGGGAAATTCTGGGCCTGCCTGCATCACAGAATAAGTCAAAGAAGAAGTGACACTACAGTGACATTATATTGACCCAGCGTCCTTTCCTCTGGACCCTGCCACCCATCTCTCTGGGTCAAATTCATCAAGGAATCAAATAAAATGAGCACAACTTGATTTATTCTCATAGAAGAAAAATAACGGGCCAAGAAAGAGCCCATTTAGTGCGTCTCTGTATATAGTCACTAACTTGGAATTGGAAGGGATGTGAAGAGCCATCTGATCCAATTCCTACCAAGATCATGAATCTCCATCACCAACATTCTTGACAAATGCTCATCATTTTGAAGACTACAAGTGATGGGGAACTCATTAATAATAGTCAACATTTACATAATGCTTTAATGCTTGCAAAGAACTTTACCTGTAGTATCTTGGCTGATCCTCACAATAATTCTATGAGGCAGGTGCTATTATTATCCCCATTTTACAGCTAAGGAAATTGATGCTGAGAAAGTGACTTGCCTAGGGTCACATAGCTAGTAAGCATTTAAGGCAGGATTCAAACTAAACTTTCTGATGCCAGGTCCAGTGCTGTTTGTACTAGTCCACCTCGCTGGCCATTACCTTTTAAAGCAGCCCACTCCGTTTTTGGACAGTTCTAATTGTTAGGTGCTTTTCTCTTGGGGAAAAAAAATTCTGCCTCCCTCTAGTTTCTCCCATTGTTCCTAGTTTTACCTTCTGGGGCAAAGTAGAACAAGTAAGTCCTCTATAATAGCCCTTCAAATACTTGAAGACCACCACCATATGCTCCTTCAGTCTTCTGACTAAACATCTCCATTTAAAAATTTTTTTTTTGTGGCATGATACTGTTCGCTCCATTCTGGAAAAGCCTCTGTTACTGTCTGCTAAAATGTATCCTCAGAAGTTGACCCAAAGCTCTAAAAGTCATGTGGGAAGTGAACTGGAAGATAGGAGAGGGAAAGGATAGGATGCAATACCATGGCCATTCAGGGTTCTTTTGGGGGTATCTGTCTCTGCTGCCATCTAGGTAATAAGAAATGGATCCTGCTAAATTTTTATTAGCCCCAACACCCTGCTGACCACATCCCTACTGTGCATGCTATAAATTCATTAGAAAGACAATACAGATTTTTGAAGTTTCAGTCCTTGCCATGACTGGAAACAGCCGAGAAAGGAATATTTTGTGGAAAGCCCAGTTTTCTTGTACTGATTTCCAATCTACTTTGAGCATGAATCGCCTCCTCATTCTCTGAGCCAGAAGGGCCTCTTGGACCCCCTGTCTTTCATCAATTGCAGCACCAACAGGCCTCCCAGTCATTCAGCCAAACAGTCATTAAGTGCTTTCTATGTGCCAGGCACTGCTGAGTGATGAGGATACAAAAGAGAGAGACAGACAAAAGGCAGACGAGTACACCTATAAGATTTTCTACATATACACCTACAAGGTAAATGAATGAAGTGTAATCTCAGAGAAAAGATACTAGGGGGTGAAGTGGAGCAAGAGACCTGCAGAAGGTAGGATTTGAGCTGAATCTCGATACGCTTTGTTTCCTGCACTCACATCTTGACCCCTATCCTAGAATAGAGTTGGGATCTCAAGAAAGATGCTATTAGAAGGTGGGATAGTAGGGGCATATACTAGCAAGGCTGAGGTCTCCTGTGAAAGGATGCCTTCCTATTTCTCTAGAGGGAAGCTGTGCCGGTGTTCCTAATTTGTTCCCACCAGGGACTTGGGTACTGAAAATTCCCAACACATCTGAAAGGAAGAGATTTGGATTGGAGTCTTGAAATGTGGTGCGAGTCCTGTATATGTCCCTAATAATTCTGCTTTGATATATACATATTTTAAAATTTTACTCTGCTGGATAAACATCAACTGCCTATTGCTTCACACATTTATCTACCTGCATTTATTTCATCACCCAAAGATATTCTGTGCTTCCATTGGCAGGATCCCACAGCCACACTTAGAGAATAGTGTCAGTTTAGAGGGGGTGGTCCCGGATGCAGATGTCATTGATGGTTTGACACACTTAGCATTCCTTGCTAATGTTTTCTCTGGCTAAAACCTCAGGCAATTCAGAGAATGGTTTAGTATACAACTATTTAGCCACATGATAAAGCAAGCAAGATGATTTAACCCTTTGACATTCTCTGTGTTCAGGCCTTTAGGCAGCTCATAGCCTAGCCTAACCCATGAGACTTTCTCAAAAAAAAAATATATATAAGGCAAGCGAACATGGAGGAAACTACCCGGGAACATGACTCCTTAAAGTCTAGAGAACCTTCCTCTTTCACTCTTCCTCCTTTCAAGACAGTCAGCTTTGAAGCCAAAGTATAATGGGCCAGTATTGAACACCAGTCCAGAGGTTCTAAATCTTTTTTGTCTTCTGTCTGAAAGCAACCTTTGAGTGAAAGACAGTGGGTTCCTTAGGGCTATTGGTAGGAGTAGCTGCCTTCTTGCTCTCACAGGTCACCTACCCTGTCTCCCTGACAGATGATAATATACCCACATTGGGCAGAAGCATCTTCCATGCCCCTAGCCTGAATGGCTTGGGAACCTGCTCAAAGAATTTAAAAGGAGACCCTTCTGTAGGGGTTTTCATTAATCTCCACCTCAAAGACAAGTCAGTAAAACTCCTGATTTCCATCTCTGAAACCTGAATCTAAGAGGCTTCCCTAGGTTTGGACCTTGAAGGTGGAAACCAAACTCAAGGCAAGGTTTTCTCATTAAATTTCTTGGTTTGCTTGTTGGAAGAGCCTCAGGGAGAATTGTTTTCTAGAGGTCATTGCGCTTGTGACTCATGCTCAAATATAAGTGCATGTTGCTTGGCACAAATAGGGACTTAATGTCTGTGTGACCTTGGGCAAGTGGCAGCCTTGCTGAGCTTGTTTTCTTATCTCTGAAATGAAGGGGTTGGACTAGATGATCCTTAAGATCCCCTCCAACTTTAAGGTTAGGGGCCTAGGAAGGACTTAAAATCACAGGCTTACAGTTTCATGCTTGCTCATGCATAGCCCTAAACTCATAACCAAGAATGTACATAATTATAGTCAGAGCTAGACACACATACCAGTCACACAAGCGCAGCTAAATGTATTATCTCCCAAATGGATTAAAGTGTATTTGTAATGTGTTTTCATGTACAATGCTCATAGAAACAGACTTGGCAGCATGCACAGGTATGTATGAAATCATGCACAAATCTGTTACCTGTGATTCTGGCCAGCCTGCCCAGAAGCTTAGGTTGGAGCTTATCATCGGGACAAAGGCTCAGCTCTGCTCTCCCAGCACCTCAAACTCGTGGCATGTTCTAGACTGTGGAGCAAAGTGATGGCTAAGAGAAAGCTCTTGGCTTGATTTGACAGCTCTTGCTGAGTCTTCTGGACTGGCCCAGGGCCAACACTTGACCTCAGTCACTTTTAGAGATGGAAGATGTTTCCTCTTCTGTCCCCATGTATGCCCCCTTCAGGGCACACAGATATCAAGGGGAAGACGAAACTCAGTTTAACAACCAAGTATCAAGCACATTTTTAAGCTTACTATGTCCAAGAATTCGCTCTGCTGGGTGCTGGGACATAGAATCATGAGTAGTCTCTGCCCAGGAGATGTCTCCAAACAAACAAATATTTTGGATTAGTACCCAGGGGATACTTGGCCTCTGTTCTTATGGAATCCCTTGTCTGAGGAGAATTCACAGTTGTCCTCTATAACTCCTGATCTGACAGTAGGGCACAGGGGAGACAATGTCCCTACCTCTAGTCTGATAGGGGCAGGTCCTTGTCCCTTAGAGACTTCCTGGCTGGAAGGGAGAAATGTGATTCTCACCCCCACCCCACCCTTCCAGAAACCTTTGGTCTAAGGTGGTAGAAAAAAAAAAGATTAAGCACAAATGAATATATGAAACTCCAGATTTCACAAAAGAGAAATTGTCTTCATTAAACAGAATGTCTTCTAGAAGGCTTCCTTCCCTCCTCCCATCCCCATTCCTTTAATAGCAACCTCTCATAGTGCAGTTCAAATAGAATATGTAGGCAGTGTCCATTCCCATATATAAATTGTGATATAGCTGAAGGAACATTGCCTTTGGAGTTAGCCTGGATCCTAATCCTGGCTCTGATACTTAACTGGATTCAGGACCTTGGACAAAACCCTTTCTTTCTATGGATCTTAACTAGGTTTCTTCCCCTGTAAGAGGACTTAGTGATTGGACTTAGCCATCTCTGAGGTCTCTTCCAATCCTAATCCTGAAGTCCTATGGCCTCTTACCATACTTGAGATCTCCTTGTGACTGGTTTGGAGATTGCTTTGGCCTGACAATGTCACAGCAAGTTCCCACCAATTAGGGAGGCCTGGAATCTGCCTGACTGAGGCATCCTCTCCAGGGAGCCCTGGAGCATTGCTTCTGCACTGGTTGAAGTCCCTGGCCTTGGTACCAGCTGGTATTATACTGCATTATTATACTGGTTTTATGCTACATTACTGCAACACAGTTTTCTGGGTTCAGATGGAAAATACTTAACACCATGGAAAGAACCCTAAATGGGGAGTCAGGAGACCTAATGATGGTTCGCTATGTGACCTGGGTCTTACATGAATAAAACAATACCCTATACTTGGCCAGTCTCCTTCAAATGGTCATTGTAAAGATTAGATAAGAAACCAAGCATGAATAAGCAGTTTTTTGGACTAGAGGCAGTGACTGGAGATGTGATCATCTAGCTGAACCGTGTCAGGAGTAAGATCCATTTGGGAAGCCACACCAGGTGCAGGGCTCTGGCTGGCCACCACCCTGCCCTTTATACTGTGTCCCCTCTTCCACAAAGGACTGTGGCTGTCCCTGCTGACTCCAGACTGTCTCCATCCTTTGCCTTTGCCTTTGAGACTGGTATTTGGAAATGAGTGTTACATCGATGTTTGGTGTATATACATCTAAAGAGATAGATGGAGGAAGGGAGCGGGAGGGAGGAGAGATGACCCTTTGAGGACCATGGTCATCTTCAGGGCCTTGAAAAAGGATCTCTTTGCCCTCATTGTGGGCCCTGCCTGCTCAGTTTCTTTGTTGTACTGTTTCTGTGTCTGTCACATAAGTTATTATAGTTTATTAAACAACAACAATCAGCACAAATGGGGACTATCACATTTTTGCTTTTGGGGGATGCAGGGCTGGTGGCATTTTCCCGTCCTTTCGTTAGAGCCATGAACAGACCCAGCCAAGGAAATACTGTTTTTGGTTCCTTCCTATATGGCAGAGCTAGACAAGCCCCAATGTATTCTATTCTCTCCTCCTGCAAGTCATCTAGTAAGATGTAGCCCTCAGCCTGTACCTTTTTGCTTTCCTGGAATCTGGTCTAGATGAAATTCCCTATCCCTTCAGCTCATCTTCTCTGTTTAGCTCCTCAGCCTAGTAAGACTTTTCCACCCTTTCCATTGGCCAGTCCTCTGATGGTCTCCAAGTAGGACCTCATGTCTGCTGCAAATGCAGAGGTCTGAGCCCCTAATTTCATTCTCCTTTAAATTATAATCACTCTTGATAATTTAAGGCTTCTAACCAATCAGGAATGGACACATGGGATAAAATCCCTGATGTGGAAAAAAAAGGGGGGCAGCTGGGTGGCTCAGTGGATTGAGAGCCAGGCCTAGAGACTGAAAGTCCTGGGTTCAAATTTGACCTCAGACACTTCCTAGCTATGTGACTCTGGGCAAGTCACTTGGCTACCATTGCCTAGCCCTTACCACTCTTCTGCCTTGGAACCAATACACATTACCAAGATGGAAGGTAAGGGTTTAAAACAAAAACAAAAAATTGTGTGTGTGTGTGAAAGAGAGAGAGTGTGTGAGTGAGTGTTAGGGGGTGTTCTGAAATTTCAATAAGTAAAATAGAACTAGAATCCTCTCCACCCCCACCACAACCTCCACTTGAACACTGTCCATGACTCATCACTTATAGGGTGACCAAATCCCTTTCTGCCATTCTTTCTGATTCTATACCCTTCCTCCTGGCTCTTACAGCTCTTTGCATCTTCCCCCTCCCCCAGGCCATGGCAATGACCAACTCCTCCTGGAAGTTTTCCAGACACAAGTGATCCACTCCTTTTCCCCTGCTCCCGAATCCCCACCTCCCAAGGACCCTGCATTGGGAGTTTCTGAAGCACAATGACTGTCTTCACCATCTCTGCCTCTGCAAAGCCTTTGGTAAAGGGAATACATATAGGAAAAGCTTCATTGAATTATAAACAAAGGAAGGTGACATCCCACTCCCCTAAAAAGGTTCATGGTATGTACTAGTGACTGCTATACAATGAGATACACTGTTCCCTGCATGATTTGCCTAAAGTTAATCTTGTTTTCTTCCCCTGCCATGACCTTTTAGGGCTCAATTCTTAGGCTTCTTCAGCAGGTTTTTAGTTTCCTTATTTTAAAATCATGGGGTTAAATTAAATGATCTCTAAGAGCCTTTCTACTTACATTCCATGCTCCAAGGCCCTTTCCCGTTTCAGATATTCTGTATTCTAAGGCCCCTCTCAGCGTTAATATTCCGTGCTCTAAGATCCTTTCTAGCTCTGACATACTATATTCTCAAGCTCCTTCCAGCTCTGATTATATTATATTCTCTAAGGCTCCTCCCAGCTCTGACTAAGGATCCTTTCAGCTCCTATATTCTGTCACGGACTCCCGTCACATCTTCCTCTCATTGTCCTCATGTTGTTTCTTCCTCCTCAGGTATACCACTTTAAAATCCATCCAAAATATTAGAAGAATAACATTTCCTAAACCCTTAGCTAGAAGCAACAAACATATTAAGTATTACTAGAGTGAGGAGCTATCCTAGGTACTGACTTGGGGGTAGGGTAGGAGAGATACAATTTGACCCAGTTCCTGCCCACAGACTAGAATAGAGGTTAACATCAATGGGTATATAACTACAACACTGTCCAGTCCCATCTGTACAACAGAAGCTGCTTCAAGGATTGGGGGACCTTAGTTATAGAATCGCTACACTGGCAAAGACCTAGAAGTTGATCAACCCCCTTTCCCACATTTTCCATAAAGTAAAATTAAGGCTCAGAAAGTTTCCCAGAATCATACAGGTAACTGAGTACCTCTTGGATGTAACCAAAATCCAGAGGCAAGGTGGTGGTATGGAAAGGTCATTAGACTGGGAATTAGGAACCCAGTATTCTTTAATGCATCATGGGAACTTGGGGCAAAGTTCCCCATTTATAAAATAAGACAGTTGGACTAGATGATCTCTAAGTCCAAATTTGAAAGGTCTATGACTATAACTGTATAACTAGGGATGAGAAAAAGGTTACTGGAGTGATGCTCCAGGGTGCAAAAATGGAGAACTTGTAAACAGCAGTTGAAGTCCTTCAGTAGCACAAAACACTAGCCGTACCTAGCTCTGGTAAGAAGAGTTAAAATAGAAGCTACCAAGTGATGAGTTTTCTTCAAACCTAGTTGAATTCCTCTCCACTCTATCCCTTCCTCCATAGCAGCCTCTCCAGAAATGTTTGAGAACCTTTCATGCTTATTGGTCCCAGGAGCAAAAATTGCTAATCATGACTCTGTTCTTGATTCCAAGTCTAGTGCTGTTTCGAAGGTACTACCTCCTACAGGAATTTGAACAGATCATATTGCCCCAACTTTGAACTCCAAATAACTCTTTGGATTTTCCTTTTTCTTTTGGATGCTAACCGTCCTCACTCCTGTTTTCCTCAAACTCATCTTCTGCTGGCTTGTTAGGTCCAAAGATTTACCATTGGCCAGTGGCCAGGCTGGTTTTGGTTGCATTAAGTCTTTGGGATCTCAGAATGGACAAGGAAAGAGATGATCATCATGAGAAGGGTTTAATGTCATGGGGAAAGGAAGGCATGAGGAAAGAAGAGGAAAAAAATGGGAGGTCACATGGTTTTGTTAAATGAACCTGGTCTTGGAGTCCTGACTCTGTCTCATAAGCTGTTTAGCGTGAGGTGAGTCATTTCACACATGGGTCTACCATGAGGGAAATACATTGTAAATTAAAATGCCATAGAAAAATGAGTCATTGTCACTTCCAGTGGAGAGAGTGGAAGAAAAAGGCTTCACAGAGGAAGGGATACCAGAATTGAACACTGGGACTGTCTTAATCTAATTGAACAAACAGAGGCTCAGAAATTACTCCTTTTACCACCAGATGATAACATAATAGATCCAAAATAAATTACAATAAAAAACCATCCTTTTCAGTAAATATTAAAAAAAACAACAGTAATAATGAAGTGCCCCTACTCCAGTTGTGAGTTGTCTGACCTCCCAGTGTGGCATCAGGTAAAGTACCTGCTGAAGTTGGGAACTAACTGGTGATACCAGGTAAGCTATCCTCTTGAGAGAATAATAATAATAATAATAATAATAATAATACCATCCGTTTCTGGGTTTCTACCACATTATGGTTCCAAAGCACTTTCTTTGCCACTTCATTAGGGATATCTACTCTTAGAGGCAGGAAATGTGGTGTAGGGACAATCATGACTGACTTAGGGTCTGGAGAGACCTGGGGTTGAAATCTACTTCTGAGATGTTAGCTGTAAGATCCTGGGTAAGTCCCTGAGCCTCAGGTTTTTCATCAGTAAATGGGGGTGACCATATTTACAGTACTTTCTTTTAGAGTTATTTGAGGTTCAAATCAGGTGATGCTTTAAACCTTTACTTCCCATCTTAGTAACAACTCTAAGATAGAAGAGCAAAATAAGGAACAGGCAAACAGGGTTGTGACTGCAGGGTTGTGACTTGCCCAAGGTCACGCAGCTAGGAAGTGTCTGAGACCATATTTGAACCCAAGTCTTCCTGGCTGGCACCCCTAGCTGCCTCCAGATGATGTTTTAAAGTGCTTTGTAAATGTCAAAGGGGCGTGTAATGTATATATATATGTGCATGTGAAATTTGGGCTTTGACATTTCCTTGCTATGTAGCCATAGATAAATCACAAATCACTTGACCCCTCTAGACTTGCCTTTTATAGAATTACTATGCATAATATGTAAGTTTTCCCCTTGTGGTTAGCCAATCAGAACCAGTTACAGAATGTCTATACATGCCCCACAATTCTCTAAGATATTCCCCTTATACAATTAATTCTTGTAATTTCCCATTTTAAATAATTATTCTTGCTAATTAGGAGCTCAGCTAAACTGGTTTTTATGCCATTGAAAGAGATAGTACTCAGGGGCATCTAAATTTTGGTGCTCTGGGGGAAATTTCTTATCAGCTCACCCTAGTTTGTCATGAGAAGATCAAGTGAGAGAACTGGGCTAAGAAAGATCTATGAAATTCATCTGGAGTGGGGGCAGTTAGGTGGCTCAGTGGATAAGGAGCAAAACCTGTAGATGGAATGTCCTGGGTTCAAATTTAGCCTCAAATACTTCCTAACTATGTGACCCTGGGCAAGTCACTTAACTCCCATTCCCTAGCCCTTACCACTCTTCTGCTTTGGAACCAATACTTAGTATTGATTCTAAGATGGAAGGTTAAGGGTTGTTTTTTTTTTAATCATCTGGAGGTAAAATAAGTGGAAAGGGATCTAGCAGTCCCAGATCTCAATCTATGTTACAAAGCAGCAATCATCAAAACTATTGGTCACTGGCTAAAGAATGGAAAAGTCAGCCAGGGGAGCAGGTTAGGTATACGACATACAGAAGTGAGTGAATTTAGCAATGTATTATTCAATGAACCAAAAGACTGAGGTCAGAGCTTACTATTTGACAGAAACTGCTGGGAAAACTGGACATCGCTTTAGGTCAACTTCTTGCACCATCTCCCACAATAATCTCCAGATCAATACATGACTTGGCTACGAAGGTTTACATCATGATACGTTTAGAGGAATAAGGAAGAAAATAAATCCTTGAAGCTCTGGTCAAGGGAAGAGTTCTGTCATAACTAGATAAGGGAGATCGAGGATCTTAGAAGATGGCATGCACAAGTTTGATTATATAAAACTGAAACTTCTTTTTGCACAGATACAGTCAATGCAGTTAAAATTAGAAGGGAAACAGTTATCTGGGCAAAAACATCTGTGTGGCAAGTTTCTCTGATAAAGGTCTGATGTCCAAGATATATGCGAAATTGATTCAGATATATCAGAATGACAGCCATTCTCCAATGGACAAATGGTCAAAGTATATGGACAGGCAGTCCTCAAAGGATTAAGTCTGAGTTAACAACAGCCATATGGAAAATACTCCAGAATGTTAATAGAGAAAAATAAGTTTTAAAACTTCTTACCTGTTAGATTGGCAAAGATGTAAGAAAAAAAGAATAACAATTGCTGAAGGAGCTGTACAAAGATAGACACAGGGCAGTGAGATGGCTCAGTGGATAGAGAGCCAGGCCTGAAGTTGAGAGGACCTGAGTTCGAATGTGACATCAGACATTTCCTAGCCGTGTAACCCTGGGCAAATCATCTAAGTCCTATTGTCCATTCCTTATTGCTCTTCTGCTTTAGAATCATTACTTAGTATTGATTCTAAGGCAGAAGGTAAGTGTTGTTTTTGTTTTTAAAGAAAGACAAACGTGCATAGCTGGTGGAATTGTGAATTGATCCAGTCTTTCTGGAAAGCGTTTTGGAATTGTGGGTAGACAAACAAAATATCTGTTAAGTGTTTACTATGTGCCAGGCACAGTGCTAAGCACTGAGGATACAAATGGAAGCAAGCAAGCCTCTTCCTGCCCTCTAGAAGCTGCATTCTAAGAGAGGAAGGTAACACACCAAAGGGAGCATTAAAAGGAGAGTATGCACCCAGGGAGTGGTGTAGAGGTCTGGTATCCAATAAGATGAGGCAAAAGCTGACCAGTCAGAACCAAACAATCCAGGGGATAGAGAGCAGGTTACTAGGAGGGAGGAGCTAGAAGTAATGGTTCAAGTAGTGGTGTTGGTTTTTTTTTTTTTTTGTAATTAGAAATTGTTTTTAATACTTAGAAAGGTGCCCACACTCCCAGCATAGTGTAGATATGGCTGGGAAGTGCCCCAACTCTTACCTGCCCCAAAGCAAAGAGTTTAGTGCAAACTCTTTGATCCAGTTATATCACTTGTTAGGTCATTTCAGTTGCGTCTCATGCTTCATGACCCTATTTGGGGTTTATTTGTCAAACATACCAGAGTGCTTTGCCTTGTCCTTCTCCAGCTCATTTTACAGATAAGGAAATTGAGGTTAAGTGACTTGCCCAGGGTCACACAGCTAGGAAGTATCTGAGGCCAAATTTGAACTCAGGTCTTCCTGACTCCAGGTCTGCCACTTTCTCCACTGTACCACCTAGATGCCCAGCTACATCGAGTTCAAATAAAGAATAAAAATCCCATACTTGAAATTTATTTATAGCAGCTTTTTTGGTTGTTGTTGGGGAAAAGAGTCAGGTTAAATGAACAGGCATTTATTAAGTGCTTTCTATGTGCCAGGCACTGTGTTAAATGCTCTGAGTTCCCTATCAATTGAAGAACAACTAAACAAATTATGGCATATGAATATAATGGAATATTATTGAGCTGTATGAAATTATGAAAAGGGTGGTGTTAGGGAAACCTGGGAACATTTGTACTAGTTAGCATTTGTAGAATATTTTAAGGTTTTCAAAATGCTTTAATATGTATCATTTGATCCTTGTCTTCTGAGATAGTAGTCTCATTTTACAGACAAAGAAACTGAGGCTGAGAGAGATGAAGTGATTGCTCAGGATCACACAACTAGCAAATTCTCTGAGGCAAGACTTGAACTAGGTCTTTCAAACTTCAACTCGAACAACTGAATGAATTTATACAGTGTGAAGTAAGCAGAGCTAGGAGAACAATTTATGTAGCAACAATATTATAAAGAAAAGTGATTTTGAAAGGCATAAGACCTTGGACCAGTACAATGACCTACCATGCGTGACTCCAAATGATTAATGGTGAAACACACTACCTCTCTGGCAGAAGATGATAGACTCAAAGAGCAGAATAAGACATACAGTTATGAACATGGGCAGTGAAGGGCTTTGTTTAGATTAATTATACTTATCGGTTTCAAAAATAAAAATATTACATGGACAAAAAAAGAGAATGGAAGATATAGGAGGCTAAGCTTTCTTCCCTTTTTTGAAGTCTGCTACTTGGAAAGCAGTATACACTTCTTGGATCCCTAGGGCACAACCAGGAGCAACACCGAGGCAGAGAGGCAGATTTGAGCTCAATCTAAGGGAAAATTTCCTTGCCAATAGAGCTGTTGAACAGTGAAACAGGCCATTTCAGGAGTTAGTACATTTTCTGCCAATGAAGGTCTTTGGAATGATGCTGGATGGGTCAATCAAGTAAAGGTTGGATAAATAGCCCTCCAAGGTTCGTGCCAACTCAGAAATGCCATGGCTCTATGAAAACAGAGCAATGTGCTCTTTCCCTCACTCTTCTGATCCTCAGCTTCTGTAACAAGCACACACTAACCTCCCTTCCTTCTTTGTATTTTAATTTTTTAACCCTTATCTTCTGTTTTACGATTAATTCTAATACAGAAGAGCAGCAAGGACTAGGCAACTGAGTCACACAACTAGTAAGTGTCTGAAGGTTTGAACCCAGGTCCTTCCTACTCAATCCCTGACTCTCTCCACTGTGTTACCTAGCTAACCTGCCTCCTCCTTTTTATAGCAATCTCCCAATATGGGAAACTCATTTCCTCATTCAGCCAGTTCCATTTTTTTGGAAAATTTTATTTAATTAGTTAATTTAGAATATTTTCCCATGGTTACAAGATTCCTCTTCTTCTTCTTCTTCTTCTTCTTCTTCTTCTTCTTCTTCTTCTTCTTCTTCTTCTTCTTCTTCTTCTTCTTCTTCTTCTTTTTCTTCTTCTTCTTCCTCTTCCTCTTCCTCTTCCTCTTCCTCTTCCTCTTCCTCTTCCTCTTCTTCTTCTTCTTCTTCTTCTTCTTCTTCTTCTTCTTCTTCTTCTTCTTCTTCTTCTTCTTCTTCTTCTTCTTCTTCTTCTTCTTCTTCTTCTTCTTCTTCTTCTTCTTCTTCTTCTTCTTCTTCTTCTTCTTCTTCTTCTTCTTTAACAAATTGACCTTTTATTTTTATTTATTTTTATTTTTTAACATTATTTTATTTGGTCATTTCCAAACATTATTCATTGGAAACAAAGATAATTTTCTTTTCCTTCCCCCCTCCCACCACCTCTCCCATAGCCTACACCCAATTTCACTGGGTATCACATGTGTTCTTGATTCGAACCCATTTCCATGTTGTTGGTATTTGCATTACAGTGTTTGTTTAGAGTCTCTCCTCAGTCATATCACAAGATTCCTGTTCTTTCCCTCCCCTCCCCCAACCCCCTCCCGTAGCCGACATGCAATTCCACTGGGTTTTACCTGTGCCATTGATCAAAACCTATTTCCAAATTATTGATATTTGCCCAGTTCTATTTTTGGATAGCTCTAGCTTCTTTTCCTTCTCCTCTCTTCCTAGGCTTCTGCTGTTTTACCCTCCCCCTCCCTCATCACTCATTGGTCTGGGGAGGTGGAACCTTCAAAAGCTATTTGACACGGGGCAGCTTTGAAGGGTTGTCAGAGTTCCATACCCAGAGTGGAAATGAAATTAGGTGGGACACCATCCCGAGTTAGGACAGGTTCTCCTGCAGTTACCCAGAGTGGCCACCAGGTGTCCCTGCAGCTCCTCTTGCCACCTCGAGCTTTTCTGCGCAACTCCGTTTCTGGACCAGAGGTGTGATGGGGACCCTTTTTTGAGCCTGGGAAACTCGGGGCAAGGATTTCATACCATTCCACGGTCTACGAAGAGAGAGGACTCAGTGTATTTGTATGTACTCTGATGCCTGCGATTGTGTGTGTACCTGTCCAATGGAATAAATCTTTAAAGTCCATATAGTAAAGGCTTATGCAATTGCTGGTCTGCTGGTCTATACTCTGTGATTGCTGCTTTTGGGATGGCTAAGACTGGCGGATCCATTGAGCGTGGGAGTTCTGAGCAGCAGTGGGCTAGAAGCCATGAAGTAGCCACGCTGGCACCAATATAGGGAGCCCTTGGGATCTGGGGTTGGGGAGGGGGATCAGCCTACCTAAGGAGAGAGGAGCCCACTCTGGTAACAACAAACAACAACACAGCAGTTTAAAGCTCCCGTGCCCATCAATAACAAGATCTGCCCACGAGTGGCCACGAGTGTTAGTTAGATAGGAAGTCCTAGTCTCAATAAATAAACGAATAAACAAACCAACAAATAAAAATATATATGTTTCTGTGATTGTGACCTTGGGCTGACTGTGATCTCTGTTTATATGTGTTTATCATGGTGTTGCCATGTGTAATTATCAAGACAATTTGCGTCAATGAAGATTTATTAAGCACCTACTATGTGCCTGATACTCTACTTAACTCTGGGGATACAAAGAAAGGTAAAAGACAGTCCCTGATCTCAAGGAGCCCACAGTCTAATGAGGAAGGGGGAGACATGCAAACAGCTATGCATAAATAAGATACAGACAAGATAAATTGGAGATAGATCAGCAGAGACAACACTGAGATTAAAATGGATAAAAAAAGACTCCTTGTTGAAGGCTGATTTTTATTTGGTATTTGAAGGAAGCAAAGGAAGCTAAATGGTAGAAATGAGTAGAAAGAACATTTTAAGTATGGGGAACAGCCAGCAGAAATGCATGGAGTCAATTGTGAAGAAAAGCAAAAAGACCAGTGTCACTGGATCACAGAATATATGGAAAGAAGTGAGGTATAAGTAGATTGGAAAAGTGTGTAGGATAGGGGTAAGGTTATGAAGGACTTTAAAAGTCAAACAAGGGGGCAACTAGGTGAGCTCAGTGGATTGAGAGCCAGGCCTAGAGACGGGTGGTCCTGGGTTCAAATCTGACCTCAAACACTTCCCAGATGTGTGACTCTGGGCAAGTCACTTCACTCCCATTGCCTAGCCCTTACCCTTCATCTGCCTTAGAACCAATGCACAGTATTGATTCCAAGATGGAAGGTAAGGGTTTTTAAAAACAGTCAAACAGAAGATTCTTTATTTGATGCTGGAAATAATAGAGTGGAGCGAGACTTGAGGCAAGAAAACTAACCAGTAGGCTACTGCTATGAGGTAATGAGGGCAGTGTCAGTGGAGATAAGAGCATATTCAAGAGATAATGAGAAAGTAGGGATGGCAAGACATGATCAATGATTGGATATAGGGGTAAGACTCAGGAGTTGCAGATGTCTAGGACCCTCAACAACAATAGGGATATTAGGAAGAGAGGCATTTTGGGAGGAAAGATAATGAATTCAGTTTTAGATATGTTGAGTTTATGATAGATTCTAGACACAGTTTGAAATGGAGTTGAAGACTGGAGCTGAAAGACTTGGAGATGAAAAACTGGAGGTTAATAAAAAGTTTGGGACTGGATAAATAAATCTAGGAATCAGTTGCCTTCATCTATCCAACAAATATCACTAAACATCTATTATATTCAAGGGACAACATCAGGATCCTTGACATCAGAGATTGTTTAAGTTTTGTCTTTGTATTCTCTGTGGCTAGTGTAGTCCCAGGCACTTAATAAATGCTTGCTGACTTATTGATTCATACAAAAGTAAAATGTGACATAATCCCCCACTCTGGAGTCTATGTTTTATTATCTGGGTGGGGTGCAACATACAAGGAGAGGAATGGGGGCAAATAAGCCAGACAAAGCTTTAGTAAATCTCGTGAAGGATGACAAAATTTCTCATCCTCATCGCTTCCAGAATCATAGATTCATGGATTCTCACAAGTGGAAGTTACCTTGAAGATCACCTCATCTCTGAACAAAGATCTTTATAATATGCCTGATGATTGGCCATTGAGCCTTTGTGGAAGATCTCCAATGTATTACCTCACATTCCTATTCAGAATTCATAACCATCAACATAATCATGGGGCTAAAGATTTAGATCTGGAAGGGATTTAATTTTTAATCAAAATTCTTTTCAATTGCAAGTAGAAACAATTTTTGATGATTCTTTTCTGACATTTTATGTTTCAGATCCTGTCCTTTCTTCTCTTTCTCCCTCCCAGGTAGTAAATAATATATAATACAAGTATTACCATTGGTAACAGAAAGAGCCTTCTTGCTAGGAAAACCTGGGTTAAAAGTCCTTTCTCTGACACGTATTCACTGAATAACTTTTGGGTAAGTCTCTTAACTTTTCAGTGTTCCCAGGCAACTCTCTAAAACTATGAAATGAAGGGACTTTCCTCACCCGGAGTTGCTTATACCAAGGAGATCACTAGTATAGGAGTGGGAAAAAACCAACTTTGTTGTGTGGGTGTATAGACCTATGTATGCCTGTATACCCATGTGTATGCTCACACAGATACATCTGAGATTTAAAAATATTACTAGGCATCTTTGTGTGTATGCTTATATGCCCACATATACACAGGATGCCTTATGAATGTCACTATCACTTTATTGCTGTTGCTGTGTTACCATCTCATGAACAGGATAGCAGTCTCAGAGTTGGAAGGGACATCAGTTATCATGAGGTCCAATTTCTTTTCCAGTGCAGTTCAGGAAGGAATTCCCAATATGGCTTCCCTGGAAAGAAGGTGATCCACCTCCTATTGAACACCTCTTATGATAGAGTATTTGATCTCTATTAAGGCATCCTTTCTCACAGTGGGATTGATCTGGTTCTTGGGAAGTGTCTCCACCTAGTGAACCCAAATCTTCTTCCAAGTTCCCTTTTTGGCTCTAGTCTATGATCTTAGGATCATAGATTTGGAGTTAGAAAGGAACTCGGAAGTCATCCAGTGGAACTCATTTTATTTCCTCTCCCTAAATGGAACTGGATTCAGTGAATTTGCATAAGACTCCTCTCACTGGTAACAATGCTCTATACCACTTGAGGGGCAGAGTTGGTGATGACTTGTGAAAGGGCTCCTGGCTTCCAGCTCTGAGACACAGGATTTCAGGTCACAAATTCTCTTCAAAAAAGGTACTAAAGGGGGCAGCTGGGTAGCTCAGTGGATTGAGAGTCAGGCATAGAGATGGGAGATTCTAGGTTCAAATCTGGCCTCAGCCACTTCCTAGCTGTGTGACCCTGAGCAAGTCACTTGACCACCTAGATCTTACCCATTCTTCTGCCTTGGAGCCAATACACAGTATTGACTCCAAGATGGAAGGTAAGGGTTTTTTTAAAAAAAGGAAAAGGTACTAAAAAAAAATCTGAGAAAAAGTCTATACCACCAAGATGCCAGTTCCACTATGGGCTTTATCATTCACCCCCTGGAATTATGGTTATTCTTTCAAAGTTGTTTGTCTCTACAATGTTACAATTTCTGTGAAAATTATTCTACTGGTTCTTCTCATGTATCACTTCCTGTAAGTTTCCCTGCTTCCTCTGAAAGCATTCCATTTGTAATTTCCTAAGGTACAGTGATATTCCATCGCATTCATATATCATATTTTCAGCCATTGTCCAGTTGATGGGTACCCCCATTTATTTCTAGTTCTTTGCTAAAATAAATATGAGTAATTTTTATACCTGTAACTCCTTTTTCTCTCTTTGATCCCTTTTGGATATAGGCCAAGTTTTAAAGTTCCAAACCATTTAAGCTAATATATCATTTTCAATTTGCTTTCATTCAAGCAAAGCTTTTAATTAATTTTGTTGTTTTTGATTCACTGTTGAGTCAATGCCTATATTTTAAAAATTAACTTAATTGATTCTTAACTCAGTGAGGTTCTTTTAAAATTAATTTCCATGCTTTTTATGTATTTACCTCAGCTGTTCTCAGCACTGGGATGGTTTCCATCCACCATGTTGCTGGTGATGAGCCCTTCTATTTGTACAGTGTGCTGGAGTTTACAAGGGCTTTTATTTTCATTATGTTATTGAATCAACACAAAACCCCTGGAAGGAGGATGGGAAGAAGCAAAGGTTGAAGGAGAGGCATGATTGTGCCCATTTTATAGAAGGCAAGTGATTTGCTCAGAGTCATAGCAGGAAAAACAAGCAGAATTGGAAGCAGAAACCTGGTGCTCTTCGGACTTTCAGACTAGGTCTCTCTTTGATCAGTCTGCCTCAAAAAGTAGGCTAAGGGAGGAGAGAACCAAATACATCATGGTAGTGGTAATGGTGATGGGTGGGGGTTTGGGCAGGATTGTGTTGGTAAATGTTTAACAACTGACCCTGGGGAAACATTTTACATAGGACACACTTTCTTTTAAGCTTAGTCTGAATTGTTAACATTTTCTCCATCACTTTATTAAGTCTAGATGATCATTAACAATAAAACAAGCCCTAATCTGTGCTTTGCTGATTGTCAAGGTATAAATACTCACCCAGAAAATTTATCAATTGATTTTCACTAGTGATTGGGAGTGGGTTATGGTGGTGTACCAAATGGAAAGAGCCCTGGAGTGAGAATCATGATACCCAGTGCTAGTCCTGTTTTGCTACTGACTCCCCATGAGACCTTGGACAAATCACTTCATAGAGAGTCTAAGAGTTGAAAGGAATCTTAGAAGTCCTCTAGTCCAACCCAAAGTGATTAGTAATATCCTTTACAACATTTGTGACAATTGTGAGCAATCATTCTGCCTTTAAAGTCATTCTTCCCTCTGAAGTAGAAGAGTAAATCTGTGGGAAACTGAGTGAAACTACTACTGATTGAAATAGAGAAGTAAACTGAGGGAAACTATTTCTTCTTGAAATAGAAGTGAAAATCTGTGTGTCACTATTATTTGTTGCAATGACTGAATGCTCTGGCTTGAGACTAGAGAGCAGCTGCTACAGGGGAACCTGATGCTGCCACACAAGGGAACTGCTACACAGGGGAACTGCTCTGGGGAATGCTCTGTTGTTTGCCTACTGATCCCTACTGATGGCTGATGGATCAGTATATCTTTTGAAATAGAATATGTAAACTGAGGGAAACTATTACTTGTTGAAATATAGAAAAGTAAACTGAGAGAAACTGTTTCTTCTTGAATTGACTGCTGTCCTCTGGCTTATGTCTAGAGAGAGTTGCTAGAGGGGAACCATCCTGAGGATCTCCTTGTTACAATGGAGATGAGAGACACTGCTAGTACAGGGGAATGCTGCCATACAGGGATACTGGCACACAGGGATGCTGGTACACAGAGGACTGCTATGGGATTTATACTGGGGTATGCCTGCTGATCCCTATTGATGGCTGATGGATCAATCTACTTCCTAACTTCCTTCCTCCCTCACTCCCTCCCTTTTCCAACCCTCTCCTCTCTTGCCTCCCCCACCTCCCAATACTTCTTGAAGCCTTTGGCTTCTTCCCTCCCCCCCTGATTGAACTATAAAGATCTTTTCTTTTCCTTTTTCAAGTAGGGGTTTATTGGGGCAACAGGATGGGAAACTGAGGAAAGTGGGATGAGGGTTTCCCTAATCTATAAGGGGAATTTGAGAGGGTTATGAAAATAGTCCAGTAACAAAAGTGAGAAGAGGAACAGTTAGATAAATGGAGGACAACAGCTAAGATCTTCTTTCTTCTTTTACAATACCATCAAGGTCTCTCAGTTTCTCTTGGCCAGCTTAAACTCTCAGAGGGAGACAACTAACTCAAAAGCCAAGTTTTTCCTTCTTCTCCTCTCTCTGTGGCCAGAAAATCCCAACTCTTGGTCAGTAAAAATCTCAGAGAGCACAGGGGTCTCCCCCACCCCCCCCAAAAACAAGCCAGCACAATCAGAGTCTTCAGCCAGCCTCAACTGCTAGAGAGAGAGAGAGTGACTCTCAGTCCCCTCCCCCTTTGTCAGCTCAACTACCACTCCTGGGGACATTCCATTTTAGAATCTTCATCTTGATTGACAAGACAGGTCCCCAGCTTAGTCTCTTGCATCTTGGCTTGTCCCTCAAAACCTTTCTCTCTTCATGCCTCTTCCACACCTCTCACCCCCTACCATACAGTACATATCACATGCTATGAAGCCCTACTAGCTCTCAAGGCAACTCTTTGGATAGCTCTAATTTTTTTCTTGCTTTGAACAGAACTGTGCTACTTCAACCCATTACTCATAGTTTTGTCCTCAGGGACCAAGAAGAATGTCTAGCCCGTTTGCTACCTGAAAGTCATAAACTTATATACGTGGCAGCTATCCTGCTTCACACTAAGCTAATTCTTTGCTTCTCCAGGTTAAACATTCCCAATTCTTTCAGTCAATCCTGATAGAATGGGGTTGACAGTCCCCTCATCAGCTTGGTCTCCCTCCCCTGAAGATGCTTCAGTTCGTCAGTGTGCCTTCTAAACTGAGGCCCAGAACTGAACATGATGTCTTGATTTCTTCTCATCGGTAAAGAGGGCTAACTTCTTTTGGGGACCCATTTCCCTCAGCTGTAATGTGGTTGGGAGAAAAGTGTTTTGTAAGCCTGAAACATTATGTAGAAGTATGTTGTTAATAAAACAGATTAGAGCAGGTATTTTTCTTTTAAAAATATTTATTTATTTTTAGCATTATTTTAAAAAACTTATGTTTAAAATATTTGATAACTAAGCTAGGATAATTGATTTCCTTTGTAATCCTCTGCATTTTATTGTATGTATTTCAAAAACATTTTTCTGAGGAGGCATCTAGAGGCTACCAAAGATACTCATGATGCATACACACAAAAAAAATTAAGAACCCCTGGACTGAATGATCTTTAAGGTCTAATTCAGATTAGAATGAATGTAGACTTGAGCAAATCTATGAGTCAGACAGACCAGGTTAAACTACCTCTCTAATTAATCCAGGTAGCTTTCCTGGAACAGGAAGCTTTCAGGAGATACTACAGTAGGGCCATAGTTGGAAGACCAGATCTTTCATCTTACAATCAATGCTAAGGGGGAAACTAAGTGGCTCAAATTGAAAGACAGGCCCTGAATTGGAAGGTCCTGGATTCAGTTCTTTCCTAGTTGTGTGACTGTAGGCAAGTCACTTAGCCCCCATTGTCTAGTCCTTACCACTCTTCTGTCTTGGAACCTGCACTTAGTATTAATTCCAAGAAGAAAGGTAAGGGTTTAAAAAAAGAGAATTGATACTAAGTATTGGTTCCAAAGTAGAAGATTAGAAAGGGCTAGGCATTTGGGGTTAAGTGACTTGCCCAGGGTTTCATAACTAGAAAATGCCCAAGGCCAAATTTGAACCTAGGACAGCCCCCCACCCCAGTACTGGCTCTCTACCCATTGGGCAACCTAACTTCCCCATATCCTTTTCTTTTAAAAATTTAAATTTCAAACTCTGTCTTTCTCTCTCTCTCTTCTCTCTCTCACTCTTTCTCTCTCTCCCTCCCTCTTCCTCCCCCACCCACTGAGGTGAAAAACTATTATACATGTGAAATCATATAAAACATGTTTGCATATTAGCCATATTTTTTTAAAAGTAAGAAAAATTAATTGAGAAAATTACACTTCAAATTGCATTTAGAGTTCATCAGTTCTCTCTCTGAAAGTAGACAGCATTTTTTCACGATTCTTTCTCAGGAGTCCTTTGAAATTATCTTGGATTGATTGTGTTGATCAGAGTATCCAAATCTTTCACAGTTGATCCTCATTACAACACTCCTATTACTGTGCATAATGACCCCCTGGTTCTTTTCACTTCCTTTTGCATCAGTTTCCTTACCATGTTTATCAGTTTTTAACCTGGGGTCTATGAACTTGTATTTTAAAAATATTTTATGCCATTCTGGAAGGTAATTTGGAATATGCCCAAAGGGCTCTAAAAGATTGTATGCCCTTTGATCCAGCTATACCACTACTAGGTTTGTACCCAGAAGAGAGAAAAAAGTTTGTACAAAAATATTTATAGCTGAGCTTTTTGTGGTGGCAAAAAATTGGGAAATGATTTGGATTGGAGTCCCTCGATTGGAAAATGGCTGAACAAATTGTGGTATATGATGGTGACAGAATACTATTGTGCTGTAAGGAATGATGAACCGCTTGATTTCTATATGAACTGGAAAGACCCCCATGAACTGATGCAGAGTGAAATAAGTAGAACCAGGAGAACATTGTACACAGTAACTGAAACATTGTGGGATGATCAAATGCAATAGGCCCTGCTACTAATAGCAATGCAATGATCAAGAACAATTCCATGGAACTTATAAAAAATAATGCTATCTACATCTAGAGAAAGGACTATGGGAGTAGAAGCATAGAAGAAAACATATGATTTATCACTTGGTTATATGGGTATAGGATTTGGAGTTTTGGTTTTTAAAAGATTATTATAAATATGAATATTATGGAAATAGGTTTTAAGTAATAAGACATGTATAAAACAGTGGAATTGCTTGTCAGCTCTGGGAGGGAGAGGGGAGAGGGGAGGAAGAGCACATGAATCATGTAATCATGGAAAAATATTATTGAAATAAATAAAATAATGTGAAAATAAAAACAAATATATATTTGATGACTGTGATCCAATATAATTAGTTTCCTTTGTAATCCTCTCTGTCTTATTGTATGTATTTCAAAAGCATTTTTCTTAGAAGGCATCTAGGAGCTTCTCAAGCCTACCAAAAATACTGATGATGCCCAAAAGAGTTAAGAAACTCTGAACTGAATGATCTCTAAGGTCTATTCTAGATGTGAATGAATGTAGACCTAAGGGAATCTATCAGTCAGGCAAACCAGATTTGGCTATCCTCTAATGGGTCTCTAATCAGTTCAGATAGGTTTCCTGGAATAGGAAACTCTCAAGAGACACTACAGTAGAGCCAAAGTTAGAAGACTAGAAAGGAAAGGGAAGAATGTTAAAGAAAGAGGCTCTGTTGTTTTATAGAGTTAGCAGGATAGTGAGACTGGTAAGGAAGAGGCAATGAATGATGGATTAGGAAGCTCAAACGAAAGGCTTCTGCTTTTTTCTATTGCATGAGGGAACTGTGGTTCCTATCCTCATGGAACTTCTAGTCTAAGATGGCTTTTAGGTGGACTTTTCTTCAGTGCTTTGTTCCCAGAGTGGTTATTGAATAAATATTGTTTGATTATCTGATTCATTGACTTATTTTTTTAAATCCTTACTTTATGTTGTATAAGACACAAAGGTAGGTAAATGGGATAAAGTGAGTTGCCCAGGGTCACACAGCTAGGAAGTGTGTGCAGCTAGATTTGAACCCAGGTCTTCCTGATTCCAGGCCTGATTCTCTATTGTTGTTTGGGGTTAGATCTGTTATTAATTTGTAGATAGATATTAATATTCTATTAATAGAATATAGAAGATTCAGTTGTTGGGAGTTGGTAGTTGAGAGTTGTTTGGACCAATAGTTGAAGAACTTGACTGGAGATAACTTTCTATAAAACCTATTTATTTATATTAAATTTTATAGAAAAAGGGATAGAAAAAGGAAAATGGAGATTTTGAATTTGGAAGGGTTTATGAAAGGTAATTAGTTCCCTAATTCTAAATTTATCTTAACTAAAACCACCCCCAAATTTGTCTCGCAAGACTTTCTTCTTCCTTGAACAAAGTCAAGGATGCCTTAACTACTTTTTACTGTCTATTTAGTCCCCAAACTAGCTATCTTTCTATCCTAAAACTAAAATATAAACTTATAAACAATGAGAGATAAATCGAATTTCTTCCTTCTACTCAGATGAAACTCAGCCTGCCCAAAGTCACTGATACCTCCACTCAGCTGGTGCTCCCACCTGGCACTGGCGAAACAGAGGAATTGCAATACCACTTCTGTCAACCATTTCCTCTCTTTGATGCTAGGATGTTTCCAGGTAATAAATCACCAGATCTTCTCAAACTCTCAGAGCAAACTCCTTGGACAACCTACCTTCATCAGGACTATCCAAAGAGTGATCATTGGTCCAAATGTCCTTCCCAAGAACCTCTTGGAAATTCTTTTTTCCCAACATTCTCTTTGAAAATTTCACTGTGAATTAAAGAAATTCAGCTCACTCAAAAGCATCTCTCTATCTACCTATACCTAATCTATCAAGAATCTTTTATTTCTTACTTAATTAACAAATAACTCAATACACTATCCACTGAGTCACCTAGCTACCCTGACTTGTTGACTTACTGACTAGATAAGTGATTCATTAGACAATAAGCTCCTTAAAGTCAGCGCTTACATCTTAATCCAAGTTTGTTTCGACCTCAGTTCTTTGGCCAGCTAGATGCCATGGTGGATAGAGTACTGAGCTCAGGCAGGACGCCAGGAAGTTCTAAGTTCCAATCCAGCCTCAGACACTTACTAGCTGTATGGCCCTAGGCAAGCCATTTAACCTCTGTCTGCCTTAATTTCTTCAACTGTAAAATGGTGATGATGATAACACCTATCTTGCAGGTTTATTGTAAGGATCAAATGAGATAATATTTGCAAATTGTTTAATACAGTGCTTATTATATACACAGTAGGTGCTTAATAAATACTTGTTTCCTTCCTTCTTTCCTTCCTTCCTTATTTCCTTATTTTCTTCCTTCCTTCCTTTTTTCCTTCCTTCCTTTTTTCCTTCCTTCCTTAATTCCTTCCTTCCTTCTTTCCCACATATGCAAGATCCTTAGCACAGGGCTTTGTAGAGGATTGAAACTATGTCATTTCATACATTTTTTTGATAACCATTTCAGAGAGGCAGTGAAGCATAGTAGATGGAAAGCTGGTCTTGGAGTTAGGAAGACATGGGTTCAGGTCCTAATCCCGTCAGAGGTTGGCTGTTTGACCACTTAAGTAGCCCACTGAATGACATATAATGAGTAATTAATAAATACTTATTTAATAATTCAATGACTTAACATTTTAGTAACCAAACAACTCTCTAAAATATTTTTAAGTTTTAGAAATTCATCCATAATTATAGGAGTTTCCTTACTGTGAGTTCTTTATACCTGTGAAATAATATGTTTTGACTAAAAGTGAATCCCAGAATTATAGGAAAGGATGGTCTGAGAAGCAGACTTCATTTGAAGACCCCCTTTGGCACTGACCACTCAAGAAACTAATTTCACTTTTGGAAAACTCTAGTTATTTGGAAGTGTTTTACCCCTTCTACCATCAAGCCAAAAACTAACTCTGAAATTTCCTTAATTGCTTCTATTTCTTCTCTTTGGGGCCAAATGGAATAAATTTAATCTTTCTTCAATGCCAGGTCTTCAGAGATACCCTCCTCAGTATTTTCTTCTCCTAATTAAGCATTCCCAGTTTCTTCACTTGAACTTTGTCTGAATGTTTTCAAGTCCCCTCACATAAATTTTCAACAAATATTTATTAAACACCTACTGTGTGCTGGTACTGGTAGAGGGTGATAAAGATTTAGAAGTGACTCAGTCTGTGACCTACGATAGCGTTCATAGTCTCATAGGGGCATGGTAATACAATAATTGAATGCAGAATAGAATATAATAAGGATACAAGAAAGAGTCTTATGTGAGGTCCAACAGGGAAATGATTGCAATCAAAAAGATAAGGGAAGGTTTCTTACAGGAGGCACAATTTGAGCTGAGTTTTAAGAGACAATTAGTTGGCTTCAATATTTGGCTCAATGTTTCTCCTTGGCTCTGGTGTCTCTAATCTAAAGCCAATGCTGTCAGGCAGAGACCCAGACAACATCTATTCTGCTATTTTCTGTTGCTGAGAGTGAAAGGGGACAGGGACTTATTTTGGGTGTTAACTCTGTAGGAGATAGTGAGGGGACAAGCCTTTAACCTCCAGAAGATCCTCAGAGAGATTTCTCTCTGTCTCTGTCTGTTGTCTGTCTGTCTGTCTGTCTCTCTGTGTGTAAGGGGTGGGGTGGTCCAGGGACGTGGATAGAAAAAAAGTTTATTTTCACTCTCCTCTAATGGACATTTTGTATTTCTTTTCTATAATCAATAAACTTGATTCTGAGAAGGGATAATTAGGCTTCCCCATCTTTCAGAAGTCCCATGACACAGAAAAGGTTAAGAATGCTAGAATGTGTGATTAGTATGAAGAAAGGATTGGAAATAATGCAATAGGAAGATAGGTTAGGGGATCTAGTGATTCTCCATTTGGGAGGAACCTAATGGGCAAGGTATATTATATGGAAAAGATATAAAGGATATAAAAGGAATACCATTTATATTTTTTGATAATGCCCCATGGGGGGAGGGGTGTGCAGGACTGGGACAAGAGTTCCTCAGGTAAGGATGGGGAAAATAATAAGAGGAAACACAAAGGTAGAAGTAAGAAGGGCCTCACCTGAAGATAAGAGCTAGGGAAAAGATAAGAATCACAGACACAGTCACAGTGTGGGGTCAGAAAGGATCCATGCTGATGGCCATGGGTTCAAGTTTATTGCAAACTGGTAGATCTTTTAAAGGTAAAAACCACAGGAATTACAAATAATTGCTCATGAGAAAGGTCAATAGGAAAGTGTAGCAAGAATGTAGATAGTGCAGCTGGTAGGATAATGGTTGGGGCAAGATAACACTTCCAGAAACCATCCAGGGTTCATGGAATGGTCAGCAATCTTGTTATGGGAAATGAAAAGGAGGTAGAGGTGAGGGCACTCAGACCCATTCTCAGACAGACTGTGAGAATTCAACCTCTGATGAAGGCTCTCAGATCTTTGTCTTAGATGGACCCAGAGTTATCTACCTGTGACAATTTTTAAATCTTTATATTATAATAGCATATCAAAAAAGAAAAAGAGTTAATAATTACAGTAATAACTGCTAGGACTTGTATAGAGTTCACCAAACACTGCACATAGATTGTCTCATTTGACTTTTTCTGTTTTGCCCCAGAAGAAAGAACCAGAAGAAAATGGGGAAGCTGCAAAATACTAGATTTAGACTGGATGTAAGGAAAAACTTCCTAACATAACACTATCTAAAAATGGAATGGACTGCCTCAGGAAATAGTGGATTGCCCTTCAATTGGCAATCTCCAAACAGAGGTTGGATAACTATTATCATTTCAGTTGGACCAGAAGGTGTCTGGGAGTCCTTTCCAACTATGTGATGTCCAACATGTCACACTCATGAGCCAGATGAAGATGCATGGGTCCCATCAAAATTAATGGTGTTGTGTGCTTGGGGCTAATAATTCCAGGAGACTAGAGACAATGGTTGGATGGTTGGGTCCCTGTGAAAGCAGTTCAATCTAGTGGTCCAGTGTTTTGCATTTCTGTAGTAAGATGTCTCATGAAGACATCCAAACACCAACTCCAGAGACATCTTCATTCTCCTGTCACCTTATTGGTCTATCCATTGCTGGTCAATCACAAAAAGAGAACTTGCAGTTTCCTTTATTGACATATCTGGACAGATCTTACTTTAGTGGTTAAAGCACAGAATAAAGATGGCCAAAGCCTCCAAAGCCAGGGTTCTTTCTCAAACTAGGTTGATATTTTAGTCTAGAAATATGGTCAGGGCTCAGTCATAGATCAGGGATCTGTCTGGGACAAAGATCAAGACTCAGTCTGGGTCAAGGGTCAAGGTTCAGTCTGTTTAGACTGAGGATTTAGAATTCATCCTGGGTCTGGGGTGAGGATTTACAACTGGTGGGCCTGTTCTCTAGCCTCTTAGACCCTGGATCCTTATCTTCCTTCAACAGGCAGCTTTAAGGAAACAAAACCCAAACCCTATAATTGCTGGACTTTCTGAAGAAGGTCAAAAAGTGAAGTTTACCAATGATTGGACTCCATCTACATTGACTGCCTATCTCCTGATTACTCTTTTGCCACTCTGAATCTGTTTCTTGCTGTGAAGATCCCAGATGGTTTTCACAACCCTCCCATTCCCTTTGCTCAATTTCCTGCTGGAAATTATTATTATTATTATTTTTTTGCTGGGGAAAGCAAAAACCACTCGCCCTCCTCAACTTTGACATAAAGTATTAGGAGGCAGGGGCCCTAGGATTTGGTGGTATGGACTTTTTTGAGGACCTCCATGAGAGTTGAAGTGAGGTCCTTGGAATCAGGATAATATCTTTCACTCTGGCCACAGACAGAATTCTGATGTCCAACCCTAATCTGAGACTTGACTTTAGGCAACTGCCTCATAAATGTTTGTGATTGCTTACGAGGTGGTCCAGGTCAGAATTAGTGGATAACAATGCAAATCTATCCTCAGTATTGGAGAATTCAATTCAATTAGTATTTATCGAATGTTCTTTGTCTCAGGGTGATCAATGACTGTGATGAGGAGATGTTTGTCTGATATCTTCAGACATATGGGATCAGATCAGATTGTTTCTGAAGTTGTATGTTTCTATGATTTTCCATATTATCTATATTTGAGGATAGGTAGAAGTAGAATAGGGAACAGAACGTCACTACTGCAAGTGACAAAAATAATCTCTCTAGGTCCCAGTTTCCTCTCTGTAAAATGAATAAATTGAACTGGATGACTTTTGAGACCCCTCCCAGCTCTGGCATTCTGTGTTCTAAGGTCTTTCCAGTTCTGACATGCTCTATTCTAAGGTCCTTTGTGGCTCTGCCATTCTCTGTTCTAAGGACCCTTATAGCTCTGATATTCTCTGTTCTAACAAGCCTTCCAGCACTGACATTCTATGTTCCAAAGTCTCTTTCTTAAATATCTTAGACAGGCAGCATGGCATAGTAGATGGGTTGTTAATTTCGGAGATGAGATGATCTGAATTCAAGTCACATCCCATATGGGCTGTGTTACCTTGGGCAAGTCACTTAACTTCTTAGTCTTCTGGATAACTAAGGATATAAGTTGCAGGGAAAGTGAAAATGTGTTTGGATGGGGTTTCTTATATCTATGAAATCCCAGGTTTAGTCTCTACCCTAGATGTCCCTTCCAGCTCTGAAACTCCATGTTCCCAAATCCTTGCCAGCTCTGACATTTTGTTCTGAGATCTCTTCCAGCACTGAAATTCTATTTGTTCAAGAGACTTTCTGGTCGTAATGTTCTCTTTTCTGTGTTCAAGATCCTTTTCATCCCTCACATTTCTCCCAGGAAACCTGCTTTTTACTGAGAGGAAGTCACTGTAGGTCTCACTCTGTGGGTTAAGTGTCCCAACCATCTATCATGCCAGTGATTTGTTGATCCAGTTCTGGGATGTAAAGGACCCAATACTACTTATACAGGGAAATTGATGGTGCCAGTCACTCTTCCCAGAGGATGGGAAAGGTCATTCATATAAATTACAACTTTGAGAGCATCAGCTACTTTATGAGTTAATGAAAAAAGATTTAGGCTTATAGAATGATAGAGCTGGAGGGGATCTTATAGAATAAAGATATATACAAGTCCTTTGTTAATAGTTTTCAGTTTTACAAATCAATGTCCTTACCCCAGCCCAGTGAGATTAGTTGTTGTTCTCATTTGTTTCAGTCACATCTGACTTCTTGTGACCTCATTTGAGGTTTTCTTGGCAAAGATATTGGAATGATCTGCTATTTCCTTCTCTAGCTCATTTTTATAGATGAGGAACTATTACCCCGCTGGTTTTTCCTGTTTCTCCCCATATTGCTATACTAATCAATACTAGAAAACTATCCTCAATCCCTCCTTCTGTTCTCCCCCTTAACCAAAACCCATCCATGCCCTATTCTCACCCTGCACACTTTTCCCACTGTACTCTTTGGAATTCCTGTTTCCTAGTGAAGAAACTCTCTTTTCTCTTATACTCTTCCATTTATTAGCCTTCACTCAAACTTGGCTCCCCTCCAATACTGTATACATGTTTGAGGACTATCATTTACCCTCCGTCTGGTTTAGCCCACCAACAAGACAGCTTTACTGGGGTGCTTATGCTACGGCTTCTTGGAGCCACAGGTGAGAGTTGGGTGACAAGTGGACTCCAAAGGCAGATGGGCAGCCCTGAAAAGGGTTTGGGAAGCCCTGACACCAGCGGTGCGAGTCCTCCCTGAATCCCCCCTGCACACCATTGGGTTAAATAGTATCTTTATGTAAATGCTGCTGTTGCTGCTGATGTGTGTGTGTGTGTGTGTGTGTGTGTGTGTGTGTGTAATTGGGGTCTGACAAGCACCAGCACTACTAATATTACTCTCCTACTCAATACATGGAAGAGATGAGAGACCCTGCTTTGGAGAGAATCATAATGACATGTAATAAAAGTACCTTGGAGAGAAATTTATTCATGTGTGGAAATCGTTAATAGGATTCTCTTTCAGTGATTGTAGAGGCATTCAAAAAGGATGAGTAATCACATCTCAGCCATTTTCTCTTTAGCTGACTTCTTTCCTTATGGCATCTGGTGAGAGACAATATTGGAAAAGGAAAGGCCTTGGACAAACTCCTTACTGAATTTAACACGAAATAAGCCTCGGTATTTTGCCTTTGTTTTGTGTTAGTTTCCATGAAGTGAAGTGGTTGGAGATTCTGAACATATGAGATTGGAGATGTCAGGAGTGGATCTGGATTTTGCAACTAGTCTCAAATAAGGATTTTTAAAATCAACTAGTAACATTTGGGACTCAGCCTTGAGATCATGACTTATCCAGTAGCAATGTTGCATTTGGACTCCTGGTGGAGTCAATACTAAATAGCTACTAAATTAAATTTTGAGCCCACTATCCCTAGAGGGCAAAGTAAAATAAGGGAAAGTGTAATCACAAAATCCTGGGAGGAAATGCTTCTACTTTTGCTCTTGCTCTATCTTTACAGTTAATGTTCTTTTGTGAAAGGTAATTGATTTTACCAGGTTAAATGGAAATGAGACACTTTTCATTGTCACTGTACAATAGAGAGAACATCTGATGGGGGCTGTAGCCAATGACATTAGAAATAAAAGATGGGGGCAGCTGGGTAGCTCAGTGGATTGAGAGCCAGGCCTAGAGATGGGAGATCCTAGGTTCAAATCTGGCCTCAGACACTTCCCAGCTGTGTAACCCTGGGCAAGTCACTTGACCCCCATGGCTTAGCCCTTACCACTCTTCTGCCTTGGAGCCAATACACAGTATTGATTCCAAGACAGAAGGTAAGGGTTTAAAAAAAAAGAAATAAAAGACCCCTTAGAACCTGGGGGTATTCCTGGATCCCTTATATGGAGATGTAGCAGGTCTTACTAAGGTAGAGTAAGACCAGGATATTCTTTCAAAAAAAAATTAAAAAAAAAATGTGTGTGTGTGTGTGTGTGTGTGTGTGTGTGTGTGTGTGTGTGTGTGTGTGTGTATTTCTGTGTATCTACAACTACCAGCCCCAGGCTCTCTCCCTCAGTCTCACTTCACCAATTGCCTTTCAGATAGTCTAACTGTATGTCTTGGAGATATTTTAAACTCAACATGTTCAAAATGGAAATCATTACTATGCTTCATCCAATCTTTCCCTACATTCCAACATTTCTTATTCCTCTGGAAGTCATCACTATTCTCCTGGTGTCCCAGGTTTGTATTTTCAGCATTATTCTCATCTTCTCATTTTCTCTCCCTCCACCAAAACAAGATTCAGTCAAATCTTGTTATTTCTCCCTTCACAGCATCTCTCAGATCTGACTCCTCTCCACTCACATGGCTACCACCTTAGTTCAAATACTCATGACTTCTCAACAGATTATTGCAACAACTTCCTAACTGATCTCCCTCCCTCAAATTTTTTCCTATACCAGCTCTACTAAATAGAGGTGCTCAAGAAATTTTCCAGCCAAACTGACCTTCTCTCTGTTCCACATGCACAACACACCATCCTCTCCCCCACCTTGTATTTCCAATAGTTGTCCTACATGTCTAACATGTATTCCCTCTCTTTCTCCACTTCATAGTCTTGCTCTTTCTTTACTATACAGTTCCTTTTGTGCATGAAGCCTTTTATGATTCCCCAACTACTAGTGCCATCTTTCCCATATTGCCTTTAAAGAAAAACCCTTAACTTCTGTCTTATAACTGACACTAGGTATCATTTCCAGGGTAGAAGAATGGTATGGGCTAGGTAATTGGGGTTAAGTGACTTGTCCAGGGTCACACAGCTAGGAAGTGTCTGGGGTCATATTTAAATCCAGGACCTCCTGCCTCCCAAACTACCTTGTAACTACCTTCTTAGTATTTTTGTGTATTTATTCATTTTTATAATATATTGTGTATAGTTGTATAAATACTTCCCTCTCCCATTAGAATACAAATTCCTTGTATGTAGGAATTGCTTTTTTTTTGTACATGTAAATGCAGCATGTAGAATGATCCTGAGCACACTGTAAATGCTTAATAAATACTTATTGATTCATTATTTAAGTAAATTCTGTCTCCTGGCTCCAAGGTGCTATAGGCACCAACCTCTTCAGTCTTTTAAAAATGGATCAAAACTGTTGTCATCCAAGGATCCTTCCTCACTTAACCTCAACCAGTTAATGTCTATTTGGCCATCAGGTCCTCAGTGCATTCTGGCTCTCTGAACAGAGATGAGCCATAATTAAGAGATGACTTCTTGTTACAAGCTTGCCAAGACTGAATCATGGGGCAGCAGTGGGTTGAGATTTCAGGGCTCAGGAAAGATGGAGTCTAGGCTGCTCTGGGTGATGCCTCATAGATCAATAAAATGAAACTGCCTTCCCTTATATGAAAGAGATATTGATGAGCCAAAGGGAAGGGGAGGGAGGAAGACTCAGCGTTCTTTAAAAAACAAACAAACAACAACCTCAAACTCCCATATTTATGTTATTGTGGCTACATCTGGTCTCTTCCTTTTGCTGTCTATATCCCTTAATGTCTCTCATTTGAGAGGGAGAAATCATATTTGACTTCAGGGAAGCCCATATTTGAGAGAGGGGATGCAGTCCTTACTGACAACAAGCCCATTACCTGAGGAGGCAAGGTTCTGCCCCCAGAGAGCCCCTGGTCTAAAAGGGCCCTCAGGGAATGCTCCTGGTAAGGAAGGAAAGACTAGGGGGATGGGGAAGGATGGGGAGGAAAGTGTGTTCCCATGGTAACAGATGCTGCACACTGACCTCAGCCTAACAGGAAGAAGCACTGATGAGGCTGAGGGCTGCTAGGCTGGGGGGAAAAGTACCAGAGCTCAGGTCTGTAAATGACTTCAACTCCTAATGGGCCAATCTTCAGTGCTGGAATAGGAGTGTGTGTATGTGTGTGGGTGTGCACGTATGAGTACGGATGTGTGTGCAGAGGTATGTGTGAGCATGTGGCTGTGTATGGAGGTGTATGCATATAAGTGTATTGTGTGTGTGTGTGTGTGTGAAGGGGGGTAAGGGGTGTGTGTTTAGAGGCTGCTTTCTCAGGGGTCTATATGAATGGAAAGAGCAACCCTAGCCCCAGCATCTCTGAAGATACCCCCAAATGGTAGAGATCTGAAAAATGGAGGGGAGAGGCCACCATGGGGCATCATTTGGGCAAATAATAACTTTTTTCAGACCAGAATTATAATTTCATTGGTCTAGAGCTATCCCAATCAGGAAGTTCCTCTACCAATGCCAGGAAGCATCTTATAGTCTTGAAGTGACCTGTAAATTGAGAAATTCAATAATTTCCCCAGGTTTATGCACATATGTGACACATCTTAAGTTTGCTCAGTTATGTGTCAGAACCTCACTTTTCTTATCTGTAAAATGAACATAAGATTCATAGTATTATCCATCTCACAGAAAACATTAACAACAAAATATGATACTCTTGGGAGCTATTAGTATTATTGCTGGTACCAGTAATACATACTATGGTCTGGGGAAGTTAGGTGGCTCAGTGGTTAGAATGCTGGGCCTGTAAGCACAAGGACCTGAGTTCAAATCTGGACTCAGACTAGCTGTGTGACTCTAGGCAAGTCACTTAATCCTGTTTGCCTAAGTACCTCATCTGTAAAATGAGCTAGAGAAGGATACAACGAACCACTCCAGTATCTTTGCCAAGAAAACCCCAAATGGGTCACAAAGAGTCAAACAGGACTGAGTGAAAAATAACATTATGAGCTGAATCAGACTTGGGTGAGGTACTACTTCCCTATATACTATGCAGGGAAGAGTTGGAGTGGTAGACAGAAGACTTGAGTTCCAGTCTCTGTTTTTACTGATAGTTGTATGTACTGATAGTTAATAATCAATAAACATTGAGTAAGTGCCTAGGATGGATCAAGCACTATTATTCATCCCCATCTCTGTCTTATCCATAAGACTATCATAAAATTTTAGACCTCTTTGCTGAAATACAGTGATTTTCTATGTAACTATGCCATTCTCCCAAAGTATCAACCTGGTTATTTCACTGCAATAATAGTATAGATTTGGAACTAGGTTATTGTCTGGACCCTAAGAGTAGCCCTTAATGGGCTGATGTCAATGTGGAGGGAATGTCCCAGAGATCCATGTTTGGCCCCTTTAATACTTTAAGTTTATAAAAAGAGTTGGATAAAAAAACATAGATGGAACTAAACTTCCAGGTAACACTAAGTTGAGAAAAATGTTAGATCAAGTCAGAATCCAAGAAGATTGGGATGCTGGTTTAGCCACAAGATGAAATTTAATGGAGATATATGTAAAGTCCTGTGCTTGGGTTCAAAACATTATTAGCAAAATATGGAATACGAGATGTGAAAGAGATTTGGGGTTTTAAGTGGATTTCATGCTCAAAGTAAGTTAACAAAAAGCTAGGTGGATCTTAGGCTATGCTCTGCTTTGGTCTGGCTTCATTTGGAGTATTGTGTTTACTTGTTTTTCAGAAAGACACTGTTATCCAGAAAGTATTCAGAAAAGCATGACTAGTTTTGAGAGAAGACTGGAGACGATAGTATAGGAGGCTGGATTGGGAGACAAGATATATTTTATTCCTTTAAAATTTTTTTCCAATTACATATAAAAACAGTTAACATTCGTTTTTTAAAATTTTTGAGTTCTAAATTCTCTCTCTTCCTTCCTGTTCTTCCCTTTCCCTGAGATGGCAAGCAATTTTGATATAGGTTATACATGTGCAATCATGCAAAATATGTTTCCATATTAATCATGTTGTCAAATAAAACACAGATTAAAAACATGAAAAAAATAAAGAAAATTAAAAAAATAGTATGCCTCAGTCTGCATTCAAACTCCATCAATTCTTTCTCTGGAGGTACATAAGCATTTTTTCATCATAAATCCTTCAGAATTTCCTTGGATCTTGATATTGCTGAGAATTGCTAAGTCATTCACAATTGATCATCATACAATATTGCTGTTACTCTGTGCAATGTTTTGTTGGTTCTATTCTCTTCACTTTGTATTAGATCATGTAAGTCTTTCCAGATTTTTCTGAAAGCATCCTACTCATCATTCTTATAGCACAATAGTATTCCATCACAATCATATACCACATCTTGTTCAGCCATTATTCAATTAATGGGCAACCCATCAATTTCCACTTTTTAGCCACAACAAAAAAGGCTGCTATAAATGTACACGTTTCCTTTTCCTTTTTAAAAATCCTTTTGGGATACAGATCTAATAGTGGTATTGCTGGGACAAGGGGTATAAATAGTTCTATAGTCTTTTGGGCATAGCTCCAAATTGTTCTCCAGAGTGGTTGGACCAGTTCACAACTCTACCAACAGTGAATTAGTGTTCCAGTTTTCCCATATCCTCATCTCCATCATTTGTCATTTTCCCTGTCATATTAGACAATCTGATATGTGTGAGATGGTACCTCAGAAATATTGTAATTTACATTTTTCTAACAAATAATGATTTAAAGCACCTTTTCCATATGATTACAGATAGATTTGATTTTTTTCATCTGAAAACTGTCTTATCAACTGGAGAATACTTTTGCCATTTATCAATTGTGCAATGACTTGTATTCTTATAAATTTAACTTGTTTTTTTTTTTTAATATATTTGAGAAATGAGGCCTTTATCAGAGAAACTTGCTATAAAACTCTCCCCGGTTTTCTACTTTATTTCTAGTCTTGGTTGCATTGGTTGTATTCATGCAAAAAAAAATTTAATTACATGTAATCAAAATTATCCATTTTACATCCATAATGCTTTCTATCTCTTTTTTTTGGTCATAAATTCTTCACTTATCCATAGATCTGACAGGTAAACTAGTTCATACTCCTATAATTTGCTTGTGGTACCACCCTTTAGGTCTAAATCATGTACCCATTTTGACCTTATCTTGGTAAATGATGTGAGATGTTGGTCTGTACCTAATTTCTGCCAAACTGCTTTCCCAGCAGTTTTTGTCAAATAGTGAATTCTTGTACCAAAAGTTAAGATCTTTACATTGATCAAACACTAGATTATTATGGTCATTATTTGCTGAGTACTGTGTACCCAATCTCTTCCATTGATGCATCTCTTAGTCAGTACCAGATTGTTTCAATGCTTCCTACTTTATAGTACAGTTTAAGAACTAGCACAGGTAGGCATCGGTGTATTTATTCTAGAGGAGAAAGGAATAAAAAGGAATCAGATTGCTTTTATTCTTCTTGGTCCCAGGAGACAGATCAAGGGAAAAGACTTGCGCCCAGTTTGGGATAGAACACTGTAACAACATTCTCCCACAATGAAACTGGATTCCAAGAGAGATGGTGTGTTTCTCATCAGCAGAGGTGACCAAGGCTATTCATTCTCTTCCACTCCCAAGGAGATTTGGGAATTTATCATTTCAGACTTATAAACCTCATATTTAACCTTGCTCTTTGGGTATTATAGTATCCGTTCTCCTGCATCTCTGGATCCTTTGACTTAAGCTACCTTAGACCTGAGTGATTCTCATCTTCAAACAAAAGTCTCTATTTACAAGCTTATTTGGGATAGCAAATATGAACACATCACAGAATCATATTATCTCAGAACTAGAAAGGATCTCAGAGGACATGAAAACCAACCTGGACCTAGTAGCAATCTTCTCTGAAATATCTCTGACTGGGTGTCATTCAAGAACTCTTGTGCTAAAGAATTCAAAATCTCCTGAGAGATAACCCATTTCACCTGGGGGCAACTGTGAGTCAACTCTTCAATATCAGCATCAATCAGAGAAAACACTGCTTCTAATAATCAAAAGGAACCAATCATTACAATATGAAAAAAAATTCAACCTTTTTTCTGGCCCAAGTCAAGTATTTTGACTTTTATCATTTGAATAGTTCCACACCTACCCAGTCATTTGATAAGTTTTCCAGCTTGTTTATAAGAAACTTAATTAAATGCTTTGCTGAAATGTAGTTAAACTATGTCATTGACATTTCTAAGTGAAGTTAGTCTGGGATGACCTGGTCTTATTGAATTTACCCTGAGTCCTAGTGATCACTGTTCCCCTTTTAGGATGCTCATAAAATATTCATTCCAGATTTTCCCCAGGAATCAAAATCAAGCTTCTAATTTGAAAAAAAAAATTCCTTCCTTCCTTCCTTCCTTGCTTCCTTCCTTCCTTCCTTCCTTCCTTGCTTCCTTGCTTCCTTGCTTCCTTGCTTGCTTGCTTGCTTCCTTCCTTCCTTCCTTCCTTCCTTCCTTCCTTCCTTCCTTCCTTCCTTCCTTCCTTCCTTCCTTCCTTCCTTCCTTCCTTCCTTCCTGATATGGGTCCACTTCTAGACAACCCACTTCCTTTAACTTATATCTGTGATATTCTCCTGATCAACTTAATTCTTTATCCTAGAATCATCAAATTCTGGAATTAAAGGCCATAGATTTTGTCGGGTTCAGGATGACTTGGCAAGGAGTCTTTTTGCTTTTCCTTCTGGCTAATGCATTGATGGGAAAGTAAAGAGGCTGGGGAGGATGAGAGGCAACCAGTTCAGTATTCAACATTAATGGTCCATGTTTCTATTTTCCTCTCACTTATTCCTCACTTGAAATTTTTTCCTCTCTTCCATGGGAAATAGAATGTTAGAACTAGAAGGGACCCTAGAGGTCTTTTCCCTTAGAGGTCCCAAGACTTTAGAGTTTAAAAAGTGCTTTTGTGATAAGTGTGAATATTGTTACAGGTGAGAAAAATTAGGCTCAATGAGGGAAAGTGCCTTAACTAAGATCACAGAGCTGAGTGGCAGATCTAGATTAGAACCCATGTCCTCTTGTTTCTAAGTCTGATCCTTATCCTCTGTTACATCAGCAACTAATGGAGAAAGGGCTGTTTGGTTGTTTGGTAGATTCTGACTCTTCATTATTCCATTTGGGGTTTTCTTGGCAAAGATACTGGAGTAATTTGGCATTTCCTACATCCAACACATTTTACAGATGAGGAAACTGAGTCAAAAAGGTCTATTGACATTTCCAGGGTCACATAGCCAGAAAATGTTTGAGACCAAATTTCAGCTCACAAAACTAGATCTTCCTGACCTAAGGCCTGGCACTCTATCCACTGAGTCACCTAGCTGCCCCAAGGGAATCCCATAACTTGTTTCATTTGTTCTGGCATTCCACATCTAACCTTATTTCATCCTTTGCACTGTAGCATAACCCTAATTTATTACTCTAAGTCTTTGGGTTTGAGGCAAAGAATAGGAAAAGGGCACATGGGGTCATTGTACTATTGCATAAGTCTTATTTCTGTCACTTATTTGAGTTCTATCCATCCCCTCTCTGAGCTTCAATCTCCTCTGTAAAATAAAGGGTGTGAATTCAATGATCTCTAAAGTAACCTCTAGTTCTGACATTCTATGTTTCAATTCTTATCCACTATTGAATGACTTTGTGACTTTGGGCAACTATTTTGCCTTCTCAGTTTCAGTTTCCCCATTTGCAAAAATGAAGAGATTGAATTATATCTCTAAGGTCCCTTTTACTTATCTATACTGAGTTCCCTTTCCGAGTGTGTGTGTGGCTCACTCCCACTCCTCTGTGAGCTCTCCACCCCAGGGTCCCTCCAAGATCGGATGAAGAATGACACAGGCACTTCCAGGGGGAGACTGGAGAGTCCAGAAATTATTGCAAGCTTTATAGAAAACTGACCACTCAAGAAACCAAACAGGTAAAGGAGAGGTTGGGTCTCAAGGGCTTAGGATGGGAAGCTCCCTGTTCTACAGAATGGACATAATCTGTTGCCACAGCCTGACCTATGGAAGGGGTAAATCCCAGGGAGAGGGGATTCCAGGATTAGGCAGTACCCCTCCCCACAACGGGTGTGCTTTGAGATCATGCAAGTGACTAACAGATAGACTCTTGAGTTTTTAGACAGGTTCATTGGAGCCAGTGAGAAGGAAGCAGGGGAGTTTGTGCCTGAGAAAAGAGGGGAGACTTGTCAGATTGACTAGGGTCCCCTGGAGGAGGGAGAAGGCTGAGGAGTTAAGAATCCTTGGAGGAAGGAGGAGCAGACTGATCCAAGTTTGTTTAGTAGTGCTAAGTGAGGAAAGGAGGGTCAAGGAGGAGGTGGATTGGAAGACAAAGGTAGAAAGAAGGGAAAAGAGAGAGAAACAAAGAGAAGGGGGGAAAAGAGGTTAAGAAAGATTTGGCTTAGATGACTTCAAAGGTTCTTTCTAACATTCTATTTTCCATGGAAGGGAGGAAAGAGATTTCAAGTGAGAAGAAAATGGGAAGTAAGGGAGGGAGGAGGGAGAGAAAGGCTGGAAGGAAATATATTGGGAATCTGTAGAGGAGGAATAGAAGGGAGGGGAAAGGGAATAAGCATTTACATAGCACCTACTATATGCTAGGCACTGTGCTAAGTGCTTTACAAATACCTCATTTGATGAAAAAGGGGAGAAGGGAGGAGAATTGGGTGGATAAGGGAGAGGAGTCGAGATGGGATGGGGTGGAGGCACCAGTTTAAGCAGCAATGGGCCCTGAGAGCAGTCCAGCTGTCTGATCAGGGAATACGTTCAAAGTCCTCTTATTCTGCAAAGACTTAGGATAAGATTTCTCCTCTCTTCCAGTCAGCATCCTAATGACTTCTCCCTAGCCCCAAACCGAAGGACAAGAGAGAAAGTGTGTGTGGGTGGTTGAAAAGATAAGGTAAATAGAGAAAGTAAAAAGAAGAAAGAAGGAAAAAGAAAGAGAGCAGAAACGAAAGGAGAAGGGCTAGGAAGAGAAGAAAGAATACAAGGATATGATAGAGAAGGAGGGGTTGGGAGAAAGCATTGGAAGGGAGGAAGTACAGGAGGATGCCATCCCCCACCCCCCAAACTTGCAGGGGAGTTTAGAGGGTGGCTAATAAGGGGGAATATTGTTTCTAAAACTTGAGATGATCCAAGAGACTAAGGTTTAGGGGAGGAGTTGAGTCAAGAAATAGGCGGGGACTAAACAACAGGTTTACCAGGGGAGCAAAGTGCCTAAATTTTGACAGGAGAGGTTAATAGTCAAGGATTAATTGGGGAGGAAGTGGAGACTAATTGCTCAAGATGGGAAGGTTCGGGAAGGGGTGAAGAGCCAAAGGTTGAGTGCGAAGAGGGCCCAAGTTCCCCTCTCCTCCCTAACAGCCCAGTCTAAATAATGGTGGGCGCCGCATTCAGAGGGTACCAGACGAGCTGGCCGTGCCAGACCTCCGGGGGTCAGCGTCCTGTTCATAGCGGTAGTGGTAGCCCTCCATCTGGTCCCGGCACGCCTCGCGCAGATTGCGCGTCCAGCGCTTGATACCACGACGGTTCAGATAGAGGACCATAAGGAAGACTACACCGATGAGCGCCAGGACGATGCCGAAAAAGACGTAGGAGGCTTCCAGTTCCTCTCCAGTCCCCGGCTGCCCTTTCTCATCCCTTCCCTCTGTTCCCTCCTCCTCATTCCCCGTTTCCCCCTCCTCTTCTTTCCCCCTTCCTTGCCCTTTCTCATTCTCCTCCTTTTCTTGGGGACCCAAGGCGCAGCTCAGCTTTGACTCGTCCAAGACCAGGATAGGGGAGCCTTGGAGAGCCGGAGGAGCAGCGCAGCGCAGACTGCGCGCGTCGGGAACCCGCCAGAGGGCCTTGTTGAGCAGGGTCAGCAGCGCCCGCGCCCCGCAGTCACAGCGCAGCGGGTTGTTTGCCAGGCACAGGCGCAGCGCTCTGGGGCCCCGAGCCGTCGGGGCCGTTGGGGTTCCCTGGATCTCCCCTCCCAGCGCGCGCAGTTCAACCAGTGCCAGCCCAGTCAGCGCGTTGTCTTGCGCGTCCAGCTGCTCTAGTTGTGCCAGCTCCAGAACAGAGGGCGGTAGGTGGGTCAACTCATTGGCTTTCAATTCAAGGCGGCGCAGGGTGGCCAGGCCTCGAAGGGCGGCGTCCAGCTGCTCGCCCAGCCCGCTCGTGGCGGCATTGAGCTTGAGGACACTAAGGGAGGGCAGCAGATGGAAGGCAGCGGCGCCCAGGGCACTCAACGGGTTGTAGCTGAGATCCAGGGTGGCTAGGCGGGGTAGGCCCCAGAAGGCGCCGTTCTCCACCACTTGGATGTTGTCTTGGTTGAGCAGTAAGGATGTGAGGTTGGCCAGACGTACTGCCCAGCCCCCGCCGCCGCCGCTGCCATTACCCGGGGCGGTGGGCAGCTCTTCCCCGGCGAAGGCAGCAGCGCGCAGGACGGTCAGATTGGAGCCCACGATGGTGAGGTTGTGCGCGGCAGTGGGCAGGTCGCGGGGCAGTTCCTGCAGGACGATGTGGCGGCAGTGTATGGTCTCCTGGCTCCCAAAACAGTAGCACTGGAAGGGGCACGGTGCTGTCGGCGTGTTCAGCAGGAGGAGAAGCAGCAGGAGCAGGAGCAGCGGTGGTGGCGCGAGCAGCAGCTGTGAGAACCCAGGCGGAGTAGGAGCCGGCGCCGGCGGAGAAGAACCCAGGACTCCTGGCAGCCCCGAGCCCCGGGAGGCAGCCGGAGCCCTGGGCTGCAGAGGGCTCGGGACCATAGCTTCTGCCTCCACATCCAGCCCCTCCCCGGGAAGGAAGCTTGGACGGCGTGGGGTGGGGGGAGATTAGAAAGCTCGCAGTTCCTCTCCGAAAGTGAGTTGGGTCAAGAAGGGAGGAGCTCTGCCGTCCTGGGCAGGGCAGGGCTGGCTTGATTCTCTGCAGCTGGAAGCCCCAGTTGCCCCTTTGGGGAAATGAGTGGGGAGGGATGGTTAGGCTGCGGACTGGAGATCGGTTCCCCAGGGAGATGTGAAGCACGCCTCAGCTTCCTCCCTACCCCTTACGGCGCCGGGACAGCCCTGGTGTGGGGAGGACTTTACTACTGGACCACTCTGCTCTCCCTCTCCTCCCTCCTCCCTGGCATCGAGGACACGCCTTCTTCTGCCTGAGGTCCCAGGCGGGCGGGGGAGGAGGGGAAGCGGCCCAGACTCTGGACTCTCTGAGTTCTCCATTTTCCCCGCCTCCTTCTCCCCTTCTATTCCCTTCACTTTCCCCCCTCAACGCCGCCGTTACTCCGTCACATCAATGAAATTCGCCTCCTCCGCCCTCCACCTTCCAACCATTTTCTTCTGTCTTTAAAGTTTCCTGCCCTCTTCCAGCTGTGGGGACAGTAGACAGTCTGGAAGCCCCCAAGGTAGAAGGTTCTTCCAGGGTGAGTTTGGGGTTAGGGATTTGTGTAACTCTCCCCTCCCCTTCTCCTTGCTTTAGTCAAGAACTGACCCTTCTGGAGTTGGGCAGGTTCAGGAGAGAGGGAGGACAAATTTGTAGTTACCCTCCTGACATCAGCCTTGAACCTCTTTCCCAAGGTTCTATTTGGGGATGGGGATGAGGGAGGGTTCTGTCATTCCTTTTAATCTCACTTGTTTGTCTTAGCCCTGTCCCTGCTCCCCAACTTATATATAACCTCAGGCAAGTCACATCTAAGAGATGAAAGGTTTGGACTAGAAGATTCTTTGCAATCCCTTCTACCAATGATAGTCTGAGTCTTGTCTCTCCCGTTTATCTCCCGGTTGCCGAGCTCAGATCCCACCTTCGTGAAGCATTTTTTGGCTACCACACCAGCCCACACTGATTTCTGACAGCACTCACTGTCCCTACCTATCTTTTTATTGCCAGTATCTCCTCCCCCCCCCTCCCAGACTGGGCTTCTTGGGGGTTTGGATGGTATGTTCTCCAGTTTCTCTGCTTTGCCTTCTTGTTCTCCCATTGGCACAAGGCTTGGCAGACCAGAAGGGCTCAGGAAGTATGGGAGGGCAGTCAATGACTTGGCTTTCACTCATTGTTATAAATTTCTTTAATCAGCATGGTCTGAGCTTATTATCTTGGTGACCCCACTGAACCTGGGAGTTTTCTCACAGCAATCAGGAACTGTCTTTATACCAATAACAAACTAATACTAATAAATAACAAGTCTCCATTTCATGGAGTTAAAAGTCCTAGCCTGTATGTCTAGTGGTTTGGGGGAGGATAGGAGGTGAACCATCGAGTCAGGGCTCTGCCACTAGCTAGCCATGTTATCTTGGGCAAATCATTTCCTAATTCTTACTGGATTTTTTTCTTTTTAATCTGTAAAATGGGTGCAATAATGCTTACCCTCTCCTCTTAGGAATGATGAGTATCCAGTGACATAAGTGGGCTCATTGAATGTCAGATCTGGGAAGGGCCTTATTACATAAAACATTGAAAGGGACCATCTAGTCCAACCCTCTCATTTTACAGATGTGAAAATTGGGAAATTAATTTTAAGGGACTCTTCTGAATCTAGGCCAGAGGAGCCAGAGGTATCTGAATATATTGAAGTTAAGCTGCTCAGCACAGGTTTGGCTGAGTCCCAGAAGATTCCCCCAGGGGAGTTCATAGAACTTGAATCCTAGAGTGCCAGGATTAGAAAACACCTGAGAAATCACTGAGGCTGCCAGTTTAATAATGGAGAAAGAAATGATCTGTCCAAGGTGACCTAATGCATCTGTGTCAGAACTGAGTTTCAAACCTGGGTCTCCTGACTCCCAACCCAGAGCTCTCTGTTCACTCACTCTACCACAATGTATACTTTATCTGTTATGTGTAGGTTTTATATAAACTGTCAAGTGCTACAGAAAGGGATGGTTTATTGGTTGGTTTAGATTTTTTTCAAATATGACAAATCAAGAAACCACCTACACATTGTAGAGGGGCTGGGGTCTACATGGGTACAGAAGGGAAAGGATCACAGGAGAGAATTCACAGACCTTGAAAGGATGGATGTAGTATTCCTTCTATTGCATAGACAGTTCCAGGCACAGACCTTGGGCTCCCCAGTCTCCTAATGCTTGGGTGAGAGGAAGGGGGGAGGGTGGCAGGAAGGGCAGGAAGAAGACAAGAATATTTCTCAAAGGATTTTATAGTGGGGCATGGGCTGAGGAACCTACCACAGTAATGGATTGTTGTGAGGGTGCTTCTTTCTTTTTCAGAGCTCAGAAGGGCTCCCCATCATCCTATCCTCTTCTAAGGAGACAGAGAACAGGACCCAAGGAGCCCTAAGACTTCAGTCTCTCCCTGGCTCAGCTATGAATTATTCAGACCCCAGCTGACATCTGATCCTGATCCAGCCTTGGAAACTGGGGTTGGGATGGTGGAGGCTCCCACCACCTTCCCTCTCTTCTTCCTCCTCCCCCTTCCCTGCCCCTTTGAGCTCAGGAGTAGAGCATACAGGGCTCAGGCTCTTTTAGGGATGGAGAGGCTTAGTGGCCTTGATTCTTTGGTTGTGGTTATATTTAATGGATCAATAACACTTAAGAAGGAGAGGCTGACCCTGTGGTTTTCCAGGGTCCCCCACCCCCACCCCCAATGGCCTGCATTAAGCCCTGGTGATATTGCCTTAGAACCACGCTAGATGCCTCAGCGCTGTTCTTCCCTGGGGGAGAGGCAATCCTTCTAGTCCAGCTCCTGGAGTTACTGGGGAAATGGTCACTCTACTTAGGAATTTATGGAGAGGGGAGAGTGTCAGCCACTCTGGGAGTGCAAAGCTCCTGGAAGATATTGAATTAGAACTCCTTGTTTTTATTTGAGGGAGCAGGGAGCTATTCCTCTTTCCTCCCTCCTCCTAAACCCCCAACAGCGACTCTCCTACAAAGTCAGTCAACTTCTTCTGTTCTCTGTCCCACCCATTTCAACTACTTGACCTCCTCTCTGCCCTCCCAACTCACTGGCAGGGGATGCCAACGGTCCCAGGCACTAGCCCAAGACAGTTCTAAAATTGATCCAAGAAGGTACTGCTATGCTCAGTAACATCTGGGAACTTGCCCTTAAGATAACCCCTAAGGCTAACATAGGAAAACAAAACAACCCAACTTTCAAATCCAGGGTTCTGGTCACACCATTTTTCTATGTGACTTTGGACAATTCACCTGTCTGGAGCCTATTTTCCCTTAGATAAAATGGTGGTAATCATATCTGCCCTATTACCAAACTACCTGGAAATGTTTATTTATTTTTTAAGTGAAAGATTTCAGACAAAGCCCATCCTGTGTAAATAGCAAAGCTGTGATTCGATTCTGTGTCTTTGGACTTCGGTGGTTAATTTCCTGTCATTACGTCGGTGACCTTTAGATGGGTAAAGGAGGTAGAGGGAAGGTGGTGCAAAGGAGACGGTAATGGTGAGATGAAAAAAAATGGATGAGAACCAGATGCAAGAGACTTCTCTCTGAACGCTAGCTAGCAGCCTTCAAATATTCATATCTCTAATGGTTATTTTGGAGAAGAATGATTGGTTGTCATTTTGCCTATCTCGCCTTGCTATAGGGAAATATATCTAGGGAAGAAAAAATGATCAGTTCCGATTTCCAGGGACAGCTTTTTACAGAGAGAGGAGATATCCACATTATCTTCCTCAAAGAGTTTAGAAATTCTAAGGATAGAATTAAAATGTTGAATGAAATGCTTACTATATGTTCACTTACTTTACAGGGTAGCTGGGAGGGTGAAATGAGTTAATTAAATATAAAGTGCTTTGCAGACTTAGAGTAGTATATATAATACATGCCAGATATTACTATATGCTAGAGGCAACACATTAATTGTAGATGAGCCAAACATACTGCAGAGTTCTTATTGAATGTGTGTGTGTGTGTGTGTGTGTGTGATATGCATACTTTATAATTCTTGGGGGGGACTTGTTTAATTCCAGAAATATTAAGTGCTTACTCTGTCAATTATCTGCATTTTATTCTGCCTATATATATTTGTTGCTCAGTCATTTCAGTCATATTGGATTCTTTGTCCATTTAGGGTTTTCTTGGCAAAGATACTGGAGTGATTTGCCATTTCCTTCTCCAGCTCATCTTACAAATAAAGAAACTGAGGCAAACAGGGTTAAGTGACTTGCTCAGGATCACATAGCTAAGATCCTAGCGTGGTTTGTCATTTCCTTCTCCAGATGATTTTACAGATGAGGAAATGGATGCAAACAGGTTAAGTGACTTACCCGAGTCACACAGCTAGAGCCAGCTTTGAGCTGGGATCTTCCTGACTCCAGGCTTGGCTCTCTATCAGGTCCATCCACTGTGCCACCTAGTTGCCTGCCAATATCCATACCAAGTCGTTTTTGTGTTGCCTCCTGCACTGGACTGTGAGTTCTTTAACAGCCAGGATTGTCTTTTTGCTTCTTTGTAGTCTTGGTGCTTAGCACAGTGACTGGTCTTTAATCTATGCTTGTCCAATGACTGTAGAGCCCAGTGCTGGGGGAGATACAAAGTTCAGAAAAGACCCATCCCTGCCCTCTTGGTTCTCATACTCAAAGTGGGGTAACATCCATGTGTAGACTCTCCAGATGGGGACTATTTCTCTAGTGCTTCAAGATCTCCTTAGGGAATGTCAGCAAATCGAGGTCCCTCCCAGTGCTTCAGTGGGAGGTTGAGGGGTTTGGGCGGGCAGGGAAAGAAGATCTTTATCAACTGAGTGAATCAGGGCATGTTTCTTTAGATGACTTGAAGAGGATGAATATAACTTAACAGGCGATACCCAGGAGGGCATGCAAGGCAGTCATAGAGGTAGGAGAGTGCAGAGCTTGGCAGGGGAGGATAGAGATGTACAATTTGCCTGCATGAGGAGAGTAATATGAGATGAAGCAGAGCGGTGCCAGATTGTGGAGGAACTTAGTGCCATGCAGAGAAGCCTGACCTTTACTTGGTAGGGAATTGGGACCCACTGCATAGAAATAGGGAAAAGACTTTAAAGACCAGTGAATACATCTGCCCCCTCCCATTTCATAGATGAGGAAGCCCAAAATTACATACCACAGGCAGGTTTTGAACTCAGCTCCTCTGACTACCAGGTTGTACAGTGGTTAGAGCATCAGACCTACAATCAGGAAGAACTGAGTTCAAATCTAGCTTCATATATTAGTTGTGTGGCCCTGGGCAAGTCACTTAACCTTGTGTGCCTCAGTTTCCTCATCTGTAAAATGAAAGAAGTGGCAAATCACTTCAATATCTTTTTCAAGAATATCTCAAATGGAATCATGAAGAGACAGTCTTGTTTGAAAACAAATGAACCCAACTTCTGACCCCAGAGCCACCCCTTCCCACTGTATTATGATGCTCTTTTTTTTAGCACTTCATTTATTGTTTTATTGATTGTTTAGGCTTAAGAAAGTGATAAAATAATAATGCAGATTAAATTTTTTCTTTTATACTAACTTATTCTTTTTATTATTTTTCCAATTACATGAAGAAACAATTTTAAAAATTGCTTCCTGATCTTTTGCAATCCAAATTAATCTGACATGTTATTCCAGTGTTGTCATATAATAAAATCTCCCTGTTCCTCATGATGTGAATGAAGACATAGATCACACATGTAGGGAAAAAAAATTTATGAAGGAAATAAGGCCAGAAGTGTCATGGTTTGATCTGCATTCATACTCTGACACTTCCTCCTACAGCTGTGGATAGCACTTCTCATAAGACTCTTGAGGTTGTCTTGGCTCCTTGCATTATGATATAGTAATTTGGTCCTTTACAGATAATTGTTGTACAATATTTCCATGAGTGTGTCTCCTAGTTCTGCTCACTTCAGTTTGCATCAGTTCATACAAGTCCCTCCAAATTTTTCTAAAATCATCCCTTTCATCATTTCTTATGGTACCACAGTATTCAATACAACTATATGGCACAATTGCTCATCCATTCTCCAATCAATGGACTTCCCTTTAATTTCCAACCTTTTTGCCACACAAAGAGAGCTGATTCAAATATTTTTATACATGTAGATCCATTTCCCTTCTCTATTATCTCTTTGGGATACAGACCTAGTGTTGATATTGCTGGGCCAAAGCATATGCACAGTTTTATAGCCTTTTGGGCATAGCTCCAAAATGGTTGTATCACTTCACACCTCCACCAACGGTGTTTTTCCCCATATCCTCTCCAGAATTTATCATTTTCATTGTTTTTTTTTGTCATACTAGCCAATCTGATAGGTGTGAAGTGCCATCCCAGAGTTTTAAAAATTTGCTTTTCTCTAATCAAGAGTGATTTGAAGCCTTTTTATATGACCACAGATATTTTTTATTTCCTCATCTGAGAACTTTCCATTCATTTGACGCTCTTTTTTTTTAGTACCAGAGTGATGTGACTAGATCCATGTGTTACGATATATTTATGCATATTTATGACACTGAAAGTACTGTTTTTAAAAAGTGTCCACAAAGGTTTGCAGGATCATAGATTTAAAACTGGAAGGCATCTTAGGGTATAATTCCTTTATTTTAGAGAGAAGGAAACTGAGACCAACAGATAGAATATAGCTTTCCTAACACTACACAAGTATTAAATATCAGTCAGGATTTGAACCCAGATCTCCTGAGTCCAGATCAGGAATTCTTTTCATGGCATCTTGCTTTATAGAAGATGTATCTTTATCCCAATAGTATGCTATAAGAGGATTAAGTCCAATGAACAGGAATCAGGAATGAATACCTTATTGTTCCTACAGGAAGTCAGAATTTACTTTATGGTGTGATTTTCCAAAGCATGTAAGAAAAAGAAAGGGAACTATCTGCCCATAGTCTTACATTGTCCTCTGAGTCATAGCCATTAAACTAATTTTATGGACTGAAGTGTCCTAGGTTCAAGGCTCTGCTCTGTCACTGTCTAGCCTTGAGACCATGGACAAGTTACCTCTTATGAGGTAAGCCTTTCTTCGTCTAAAAAAGTATAATAATAATAATACTTGGATTACCTATGTTGTAGGCTTATGGCAAAGAAATTGTTATGTTGACCTCAAAGCACTATAAGAAATATAAACTGAAAATGTTTCTAAAGGCACAATGAATGTCTGCTAAATGAATGAATTGCTCACTAGAGGATGGCACCTTGTACTAGTGATGTTCCATAAATGAACCTATTTGTCCCTTTACCTCTCTGGTCCTCAGGTTCCCCATCTGGCATTAAATGAGCTACCTGGCTCAGTTGTCAAGAGAGCTCTTTGCAATTGATCAACAAGCGTCCATTGAGCATCTTCAGGGAGCTTATGTTCTGTCCAGAGAGACCTGTGCCATAAAAGTATAGTGAACCATAACGTGCTCTAGTGATATGGATTCTTCTGATCCTTGACTCTTCAGAGAAGGTAGAGACCCCCCTGTAAGCTTCTTAAAGACAAGGCCCATATTTTTCCTCAATGAAACCATCATAGAACTAATAAAGGGAAGAATGAGGTTGGGAGTGCTCACTGATTTACCACCATGAAAACTTTGATTAAAGTCTGCACAGTTGACATTACTGGATCTTCATGCCATTAACCAATGGAGATGTGATAGAACAGAGGTTCTCAAGCTTTTTGTCCTCAGCACAAACTCCTTTATTCTCCTTCCCTCTGGTTCTCATAGTCAATGTCAAAACTATTTTCATAACATTGACATTATTTGTCTACTAAAATGCCACTCGTTTCTAACTATACATCTTCAGGAGACCAGATTTCCTTCATATTTTTCAACCAAAACAACATGTTGTAAGATAGGCTGCCGAATAAATAGGATTACAACAACTGGGATGTGTCTAATGGAGCTGCAACCAGTGCCTGAGAGAAGGTTGAGTCTCTATTTAGCCAGAGCAGATTGCCCTGACCCCTGAATCTTTCACATGTCCTTTTATTTGCTGACACTATAAATCTTGAAGAACTGGGAATATTATCTGTGCATTTTATCCCTTAGACTTGCCCCATCCTCTGGAAGCATATGTGCACACAGACCTTCCTTCTATTTTGGATGCCCCAATTTTGACTTGCCCACCTAACTGTGTTTTCCAACTTTGTTCCGATCTTGGGCATCCAACCTTCTTCTTCTTCCCTGACTCCCCAATTTCAGATTGCTCCATAAATTGAAGGTAGTAATCCTTGCACTGTCTGCTTGCCAGGGCTCTTTGGTGGTGGTGATGGGGGACATACTTCATTAACATTAAAGCCCTGTAGAAATGAGAACTATGATTATTATTAAGGGCTCAATCAATATTTATGAAATGAATAAGTAAATCTCTAAGATGGTTCTGCCCCCAGATAAATGAGTCCTGGATTTAGAGTCAGATTTGGAATTCAAAAGATTCTGGAAAATAGCTGGGTTTGAATTTTCACTCATATGCCCAGCTGAGTGACCTTGGACAAGTGATATTAGCATCATGCCAGGCGCCATGGATTCTGGGGAATTGAAACTCTCTATCTACTATCTATCTCTTGTGTGTACCTAGTTATTTGCATATTGTCTCCTTCTTTAGAATATGAGCTACTTGAGGGCCAGGGTCAGACTTTTGTCTTTCTCTGTATCCAGGGTTTAAACCAATGACTGGAACATGCTAATTATTTAATAGGTTAAATAATCTTTATTTAAATATTTAATAAATAAATAAAATTAATATTTAAATAATTATTTAATAATTAAATATTTAATAATTCTTGATTCCCCTCTTTGGGCCTCTGCTTCCTGATCTGTAAAATGGGACAAGGGCTGATTTGGTCTAGGTGAGTCCCCTTCAAACTCTGGATTCTGTGATGGAATAAGCACTCAATACAAATTTGATTGAATGAATTCTTTTGTCTGTAGCTGCCTCCTGGGAAAGGAAGGGTATGTTGCCATTACCTTTCAGGATAGAATGTCCCTTTGGAGACCTTATCACTTGTGTAATGGAAACAGTCTGAAGATGTAAATTATCTTTTTTAAAAAAACTCTTATCTTTTGTCTTAGAACTGATAAAATTTCTAAGACAGAAGGGTGATGGGGGCTAGGCAATTGGGGTTAAGTGACTTTCCCAGGGTCGCTCAGCTAGGAAGTATCTGAGAACAGATCTGAACCCAAGACCTCCCTTCTCTAGGCCTGGCTCTCTATCTACTGTGCTACCTAGCAACCCCTTCAATAGTCTTAAGGTAGAGGCTGAAGGGCCACTTGTCAGGGAGGTAAAGAGAGGGATATAGTAGAAAGAAGGCTGGTTTGATCTGTGTTACTGTGTGACCTTAGGCAAGTGACTTCATCTCTTTGGAACTCATTTTTCTTTCCTTTGAAATGAAGTTGGATGAGAAGCCCTTTAAAGTCCTTTCCAGCTCCCAGTCTATGGTCCTGTGATATTGTGGAGGGAATGAAATTCTAGTTTTATAGGTGCCTAAATTGCAAAGGCAACTGCCCTCCACCTTGGCCAGACTGTAGACAGTATATCACATCTACTTCTTCAGCCACACTGATAAACAGCAAAGGCAGAGGAGGTGACCAAGATGATCCTGGCCTCTGGGATGCTAATGGGTCTGGGGACCAAACTATGTGAAGGTTAACTGAGGAAACCAGGGATGTTTAGCCTGAAGAAGAAAAGACTTGGGTGGGGAAAGGTTGAGGCAGAAATACAACTTTGTTTAAGTATTTGAAGGGCCATCATGTAGAAGGGGAAGGGAAATTAGATTTGGCTTCCAAGGGCAGAACTAGGCATGCCAAGCTGTCCCTCATCCTTAAAACCACAAACATATCTTCCAGCCAGTATTGAAAGAGACATCTCTGTCCCTATCTACCATCTCAAGGTCCATCAGGATGGCCATATTACGGCACTGAATTTCAAAATTTTAGAGCCAGGAGGGCAGGGCTGAATAAATGACCAATAACCAGGAAGGACTTTGATGGCCACTAGGCATCAGTTCCCCACTGTTTGTAACATCCTGTGCTAAGAGCTAGTGGAGTGACAAAATAATTTATTTTTGAAATAAAAAATCAAGTAACAAGAATTTATTTTTTCTCTTCCTACGTTCCCGTGGTAAAGAGAGAAAAATAAATATGTAACAAATATTCAAAGTAAAGAAAAAACAAATCCCCACACTGACCATGTCCAAAAATATGTGTCTCATTGTGCATCTTGAGTCCATCTCCTCTCTGTCAGGGTTTGGATGATCTGCTTTATCACTGATTCTTTGGAATCGCAGTTGGTCATTTGATTGCTCAGTGTTTTGAAGTCTTTGCAAGCCATTTGTCTTTACAATGTTGTCATCATGAAACTGTTCTCCTGGTTCCATTGATGTTACTCTGAATCAGTTCTCATAAGTCTTACTAGATTTCTCTGAACCTATCCTTTTTGCCATTTTTACAACATAAGAGTATTCTACCTGATCCCTATATAACAATTTGTTCAACCATTCATCAGGTAATGGGCATCCCATTAGTTTCCAATTTTTTATCACCATAAAAAGCAGCTATAAATATTTTGTCACATATGAGTCTTTCTTCTTTTCATTTGACATTTTTTGGAGTATAGCCGTAGGAATGGTATTGCTATCACATAGACCCAAAAGCCTGTGCCATGTTTAATGACTTTTAGATCATAGTTACAAATTGCTTTACAGAATGTATGGATAAATTCATAACTCTTCCAACCATGGACTGATATGTCCATGATATGTCCATAAGCCTAGAGGCTTGCTTGCTTCTAGGGCCTTCATTAGTTATCATTTTCTTTGGGGAAAAGAAGAGGGTCAATTTTGTCAGTCTGATGGGTTTAAGGTAGAACCAAAGAGCTACTTTAATTTGCATTTGAGAGACAATATTTATTTTTTAAACCTTTACTTTCAGTCTTGGAATCAATACTGTGTAGGCAATGGGGGTTAAGTGACTCACCCAGGGTCACACAACCTAGGAAGGGTCTGAGGCCAGATTTGAACCTAGGGCCTCCCATCTCTAGGCCTGGCTTTCAATCCACTGAGTCACCCAGATGTCCCTGAGAAACAATATTTAGATGGGACAATATACCTCTTTTCACAGCTCACAGTTCAATGGAACATGAGACACAGATATAGATAATTAAATAATATGTGTGATAAAATTAATTTGAGAGATGAAGCAAAGGGCATTGGAAAGTCCTTGGGATAAGTCCCTGATTGGGGTATGTAAATGGCACTGGGGAAGACCTTGTGGAGTAAGTGATATTGGATCAAGGCTTTAAAGAAAAGGCAGAAATGTAGCAGGCAGAAGACAGGGACAGGGCAACATAGACAGGTAAGTGCATCAGATGTTCAGGGGGACAGAGCATCATCCAGTTTGTATCATAGTGTATGGAGAGGGAAATGTGATAAGATTGGCAAGATAGGATGGCACTTGCTTGTGGAGGGTCTTGAATGCAGGTTTAGAAGTCTGAACAATAAAGTACCTAAAAGATTTTTGGAATGATTAGATTTTGGGCTTAAGAATGATTCTGGTAGAGCCACATCTATCAGATTGACTAATGTGACAGAAAAGGAAAATGACAAATGTTAGAGGGAATGTGAGAAAATTGAGGCACTAATGCACTATTGGTGTTTCAAATTGATTCAACCATTCTGGATAACAATTTGGTACTATGCCCAAAGGGCTACCAAACCATGCACACCATTTGACCCAGCACTACCACCACTAGGTCTGTATCCCAAAGAGATAAAAAACCAAAAGGAAAGGGATCTATATGCACAAAATATTTATAGCAGCTCTTTCTAGTGACAAAGAATTGGACATTGAGCGGATATCCATCATTTGGGGAATGGCTGAATAAATTGTGGCATGATTGTGAGGTAATACTATTGTGCTATGCTCTCATAGCAAGCAAGATGCTCTCAGAAAAACCTGGAAAGACCTACATGATCTAATGTAGAGTCAAATGAGCAGAACCAGGAGAACACTGTACACAGCAACAGCAATGTTGTGCAAAGAACAATTGTAAACAACCTAGCTATTCTCAGAAATACAATGATCCAAGAGAATTCCAAATGACAGATTAAAAAATGCTATCCATGTCTAGAAAACTAGAACTGATGAAGTCTGAATGCAGGCCAAAGCATACTTTAAAAAACTGAATTTTTCTTGTTTTTTGGGGGCTTTGTTTCCTTTCACAACATGACTAATATGGAAATATGTTTTGCGTGACTGTGCATGTATAACCCATATCAAATTGCTTGCTGTCTAGGGGAGGGAAGAGGGGAGGAGAAGGAGAGAGAGAATTTAGAACTCTAAATTTAAAAAAATGAATGTTAAAAATTCTTTTTACATGTAATTGTAAAAAATAAATATTAAAAAAAATTTTCAAGTAGTCTAGGAGGATGATAATTAGGACTTGTATTAGGGTGATGGCTCTAGGAATAAAGGAAAGTCTGATGGAAGAGATGGTGGAGAAGTGGAATGGACAGGAACTAGTGACTGATTGGACTTGAGAAGTGGGAGAGAGGGATGAGATCCATCTCAGCCAAGGATCATTTATGTTTTCCTTATTTGAGTCACAAAATCAGACATAGATCTGGGAAGGATTTCAGCCAGCATTTGTTTCAATCCTTTTCTCCAAACAATGGCCAGCTAGTTTCTGCTCTGATGTTCAGTGGTGGTTGAACCCACTACTCCTCTGGCAGGTCCCTTTGGATTCCGGTCAACTCTGGTTGTTCAGGTTTTCCATAGCTTGAGCTTAAATCTATCTTTCTGTAATTTTCTCATACTACCCTCTGGGACCATATAAAACAAGTATTTTTTCCACATGGCAGCCCTTCAAAATCTTGAAGACTGCTATCCTGAGGGAGTGAGAAGGTGTGGGGGAGGGCCAACATTGATACAGGCAATCTTTCCTCCCTTTGTATGCATCTTCCTCTCCATTCCAGTTCTTTTTTTTTTAAATCCTTACCTTCCTCTTGGAATCAATACTATGCATTGGTTCCAAGGCAGAAGAGTAGTAAGGGCTAGGCAATGGGGGTGGGGGTGTTAAGTGACTCCCCCAGAGTCACACAGCTGGGAAGTGTTTGAGGCCAGATTTGAACCCAGGATCTCCTGTCTCTAGACCTGGCTTTCAATCCACTGAGCTACCCAGCTGCCCCCCCCCCATTCTTTCTTCCCCCTTTTCTTCCCTTCTTTCTCAGTCTTTCCCTTTCTCTTCCTCTTCTCACTTCCTTCTCCCCTCTCTTGCCCTCCCTCCCCTCCCTGCCACTGCCCTCAGAATGATGGGCTTTAACCCAGTTAGCCCTGGACAGCGGCTGTGGATGTCAGGAGAAATCTCTGAGGATCAGGGGCCTGCGTGCCCAAGGGCATTTCAGCAGGATTCATTTCCTAGGATGAGCGTCCCCAGTCTTGATTTGGACGGGAGTCCAATGAGATAACAGATGAGCCCCAGCCCAAAAGGAATCCTGTGGGCAGAGCTGAGTTCACTGTGATTCCCATCTCACTGAAAGCCCGATCTGATCCCCTCCTAATGAGCTGATACGACTCCCCCTCCTACCTCACAAGAGCAGGCAGGACAGCAAGGCAAGCACTTGGGTCTTTTAATATTTCTTCCCCCCCCCCCCCACTCCCTGGCATTAGAATCTGACTGTAAATCAGCTGCATGAACTCATTCCTGGGCCATCATCAGAGCTTCTCTCCCTGGCGTCATTGCTCCCCTCCCTCTCCTCCCCCAGTCCAATCTTTCTCCCTCTCATCCCTCTCAAGCTTTATAGCCTACAGCGACAGCAGAGACTAATTTTCTCCTTTGGCTTAGTCCCCACAACTCTGCCTCTGAGATGACTTGGTTTGGGCCCCAGAATGCCCCACACTCTTCGGGCTGTCCATGGGGATAGTCCTTTGCAGAGAATCAGCCATAGTCCAGCTGCAGGAACTAGAGAACTGGCTTCCATCAGGCTTTGCCACTGGTCTCCTGCTCAACCTTGGACAAATGACTTCCCATTTTCTCCCTGGAACTCATTTGTGCAAGCTCTGACATTCTGAGGTTCTCTTCCATGGAGGATCAAGCAGACCGTGTTCTAAGGTCATTTCCAGTTCTGGTATTCTCTACTCTCATGCCTTTTCTAGACCTGACATCCCAGCAGTCTAAGGATCTAAGCCTCCTCCCTCCTGCCACATCATTCAGTGATGCAGGAAGCCTCTCAGAAGGCTCCTCAGATCAGAGGAGACGAGACCACTCCTTCCTGTGCAGGGACCACCTCATCCTTCCTCCCCATCCTCCCATCCCCTCCTCTCAGTGTCAGTGTCGTCATCCTCTAATGCCTTTGGGCTCCCAGGACATGGAAATAAATGATTGTTAAACTGAAATGGGAGGAAGCGAAACTGTGTATTTGGCTTATATTTATTGGTCAATAAATACTGAATGCTGTTTTGCAACGGCTGAGTGGATGCTTTTTGTGTCTGAGCAATATACCCAAAGACATACACAGACACAAACACACGAAACAATCAACACAGATGGGAACCTGTAGAAACTATTTTGCAAACAAACAAACAAACAAACAAACACAAAATCCTTTTGTTTTATGGATAAATCTCAGAAGCCAATGACCTGCCCCCAAAGGAACACCAAACCTATCACATTATTACAGGAGGCCTTTTGTTTCAGAATTAAAATGGAGAAAGTTTGCTCTAGCTATCAAGGGTGGGACTGTACCACATAGCACAATTATTTCTAACAGATTGGGCTCAATTATGGATGAGATCACTAGGAAAACCTCTATCATCCTCCCGACACCAGAGATTATCCTCTCACTTAATGGCAGCTTTAACCCAGCCTTATGCTGGATTTCTCTGTTTCCTCAGGCACCAGCATGTTACATACAAACTATAATGGAGTTACCTCTACCCTTGAACCCCAAGCAAGATCACAGAGTTTAGAGCTGGAAGGGGCTTTAGAGGTATACTCTGATATTCTCATTTTGTAGATGGGAAAACTGAGGTATAGAGAGGGGAGAAAAACTTGCCCAAGGTCACACAAGTAGCAAATGGTAGGATTAGAATCCAAATGCCTTGATTCCAATTATAGTGCATTTTTCTACTGTACCATGCTTGGAATTGCCTTTGACCTTGGAAAAAATTCTTATAATTGGGTTATCTCTATCCCCCTCAACAAAAGTATTATATAAACATAATGGAGTTATCTCTGTCCCTCTGACATCATTCTGGGAATATCTCTGTCCCTGTCACCAACCAGAGTTCTACTGGGGTTGGGGCAGTTGGAGCATCTCTAGTGTCTGATACCTATCTTAAAATGGGGTTATTGCCATCACACTACTACTCTACTGGGGCTATCTTTTTTGCCTTCATGATGATTATACTTGGGGTATCTCTTCCTTTTGATACCAATGTTATAATTGGGTCATTTCTAGTTCCTGCTACCAGTGTTATAATGGGGTTATCTTTTTCTCCTCGTACTAGCTTAGGTGGGGATACCTCTCTCCTTCACACCAGGATTATATGGGGATAGCTCTGTTATACCAAGATAATAAGATAAATCTCAGAAACCAAATCTATCACATCAGTATAATAATGAGTTTTATTAGCCCGTCATCTCAGGGGGACTTTGCCTGGGTGCCTGAAGTTTTAAAGAAGGAAAGGATTATCATGCCTGGGTTCAGTTGGGAACTAGGGAAGTGTCCTTGAGGAACCTAACCTTAGAGAAATCTTAGAGGACACACCTGGGAAAACTCATTAACCTAAAGACTACAGTGAATCTCCAGGTGAGAGTTGTGATAGGAACATTTGGCAACTCCAGCGGCTATGTCCCATTGCCCTGACAGCTGGACCCTGGGTATTTAAGACTGCAGATTTCTAACTTATAGCATCTCTGAGCTCAAATAGATTTTAGAGGATATTGAATCGAAATATGACTGGCACAAGGATCTTCCCTATGACTTCTAGAACAAATACTCTTTGGCAATATTCAAAGACCTGAGATGAGTCACTTTTTCTTGGGCCTCAATTTCTTCATTTGTGAAATAAGGATCTGAGACTAGATGGTCTTTGAGGTCCCTTCTAATTCTAGATATATGACACCCTCCCACCATGATACTATTATGTGCAGAGATGGGATGAGTGGTATAGAAATAGGATTCATTATGTTTAGAGGTAGATTTTTTAGTTGACGAGAGAGAGAATAGACAATAAGGAAGTTGAGGCTGCAAGTTCAGACTGCTCCTCCATTCCATTCAACAAATTCAGCAAATACTTTAAAAATCACCCACTATGTGTAGAGAAAAAAAAAAGAAAATGTCTGAAGACCAATCTATGAGAAAAACTCATGTCTAGAGGGTGGGTGGTTGTATAATGGACCCATTTAAGGAATAGTCAGACTAGTAGAGGGAGAATTGGGAGACCACAGTATCTGGAAAGCCTTTTTGGGAGAAGGCTATGTAGTCAATCACTAGGTGTTGATTAAGGACATGCTGTCTACTAGGCATGTAGTATCAATTGCAGCAGAAAAATCAAGAAGATGAGATCTGAGAAAAAGGGAATAGCCAATCATGACCTTTGAGACAGCAGTTTCAGTGGAGTGGTGGCATCAGAAGACAGTCAGCAAGTATGTGAGGAGATATCAAACACTTTCCAGGAACTTATCAGGAAAGAGAGGAAAGGATGATAGTTTGAGGAGGGTGACAGCATCAAGGGGAGGCTTTATTGAAAGGATGGAGAGACATGAGAATGTTACAAACCAGTAGACTGCAAAGAGACGAAATAAGAGAAGGAGAATGATCAATTGAGACATTCACAAAGGAAATGAGAAGTGATCAGAACAGAAGTTGGAGAAATGTTAGCTTTGAAGAGGAGGGTCCTCTCTTTGAGTCTGGAGTAAAGAAAAAAGATGATGGAGAAGTCAGATTTTTGAGGTATGGAAGGGGAAAATGAGGGAGCTCCAGATGGATAACTTGATTTTGCCAGTAAAGTAGGAGTTGAGTTCATCTATTTGAGAAGTGGGTTGGGCAGATAAAATGGACTTGGAGGTTTGAAGAAAGAGAATAAGATCTGGGATAGCCAAATTGGGGAGTATGATAGGAAGAGATGAACTAGAAAACTACCTTTAACAGTGAAAGCCCATGAATTTGTAGTGGATTTATCCAGAAGAAGGCGTCAGCTAAATGGTGCAGTAGATGGAGCACAGGACTTGGAATCAGGAAGACTTCATGAACTGAAATCTGACCATAGAAACTTACTAGCTGTGTGACCCTGGGCAAGTCACTTAATCCTGTTTGCCTCATAAAATGAGCTGAAGAGGGAAACAGTAAACCATTTCACTATCTTTGCTAAGAAAATCCCAATTGGGGTCCTAGAGAGTCAGACATAACTGAAAATGACTGAATAAATATCCAGAACCATCTAGTAGCATTCAACAATAACAGAAGCAATGAGGAAAGTGACTCAGAATTGAAGATTGGTAGGGTGATTACAGTAGAGGAACATAGAAGCAAGGGATTCAAGAATGGAAAACAGTACCTTGTTAACTGGTTAACTCTAGGGTAAAGACTGTGAAGAGGGGAAATTGAGAACTGTGCAGGAGTGATAATGGGAGAACAGCAAGAACAGACCCTGGAGATAGAAGTCAGGAGGAAAGGCAAGTTTATGAGCAATTTGCCTGTGAAAAGAAGGGAAGAAGTAGGATAAAGAAGAGTCAGTCAAGGGAAGATGTTTTTAGTCTAGAGAATCCAGAAAATTCTTATCAAGTGATAAGAGGAGTCATTGGTAAGGGTAGATGGGGGAGAGGGAGAAAGAGACAGAAGAAGATGGAGAGTAAAGATGTCTGAGGGTGAGATGATGACTGATCAGAGAAGATATAGGAGGCGATGAGGTCAAGGGCAATGAGAAGACCTAGTTTATCTTCTGAGACTGGAAGGCGGTAGAAGAAGAACTGAGGAGGATAGATGAGAGAATATATTAATGGCTTCCATATTTTCAGTAGAGGTGCTAAGGTCATTGCTACTAGAAAAAAAGGTTTGGGGCTGAAGTTAGGGTCTTAATGAATGATTAGAAGGTTTGGAATAGTGACTGTGGGATGAGAGTGACAGAATCAATAAAAGGATTGAATATAAGTATTGCTTGGGCTACCATTTGCTACTTGTGAGACCTTGGATGAGTCAACTAACCTCTTCCAGCCTCAGTCTCCTTATCTATAAAATAAGAGAGTTGGACTAGATGATCTCTGAAGACTTTTCCTAGCTTTAAGTCTTGTCATCTACTATGGTTTGAATGTACAATTCCTTCCCTCTCCATCTCATTTGTTGGAGGAATGCCTTCCTTTAAGGCTTATCTCAGATACCCCTGACTCTTCTCCATTTGATTGCCTGTTCTTTGAAAGTAGGGCTTATGTCCCATCTATCAGGCTCAACAGAAGGTCTTGTAGGTAGTACTTGCTTAAGAAATGTTTGTTCAATTGAACTGAGTTTTAATTCTGGATGAAATTACCATTCACCACAAATTGGGAACCCCCAGACTCATGTTTATGCCTGAATTCAGCCCTACACTGAATCCTGATCTTGACCCTAGTCTGATCCATGAAACCAGCTCCAGATTGAAACTAACCCTGACCTTAATCTTGGACCCAATTTGATCTCTGAATCTAGCCTGAGGCTAAGCCCTGACCTCATTCTCATACTGAATTGGGGCCTCAATTCGAATTCATTAGCTTCCTCTGAAATGGGTGAACATTGATCAGAGAGTTTGGTGAAAGATTGTAGATGGTTCAGTGTTTATTTTTCCCATGCCAACCTCAGACAGCTCTACATGTCAAGCCTCACCACACACTGGCACATGGTATCCCCATTTGTGTTGCACTGTTATCTCAGTTCTTCTCTCCCCAAGGCCATGAAAAACCCATGTGGCCTGAACCCTTAGAAAGTGGGACCTAAATCCAAGGTGTCCTTGATGATGATGATGACGATGATGACAGAGATAGAGATAGATAGATAGATAGAGAGAGAGATGGAGAGAGAGAGAGAAAGAAAGAGAGAGAGAGAGAGAGAGAGAGAGAGAGAGAGAGAAAGAAAGAGAGAGAGAGAGAGAGAGAGAGAGAGAGAGAGAGAGAGAGAGAGAGAGGGAGAGAGAGAGAGAGAGAGAGAGAGAGAGAGAGAGAGAGAGAGAGAGAGAGAGAGAGAGAGAGAGAGAGAGAGAGAGAGAGAGAGAGAGAGAGAGAGAGAGAGAGAGAGAGAGAGAGAGAGAGAGAGAGGGTATAAGTAGTAATCATATATAACAGATGCAGACAAATGGCTCTGGATATATGTCTATCATGGGTATGGCATCTGGTCTATCCTTAATTTCATTTTGTTTAAAGATCAATGAACTGGGAGTTCTTGACTAACTTGTATGACTTTGGGTAAGTCAATAATTCTGTCAACAAACATTGAGGGTTTATTTGTACCAGGCATCTCTAGAGATCCAAAGAAAGACAAAAACAGTTTCTGCTCACAAGGAATTTGCATTCTAATAAGGAGACATACACATAAGTAGGAATATCCAAAAAACATACAGAATAGATAGAAGTAACCTTAGAGAGGAAGACTCAACTACTAGGAAGACTATAAAAAGCCTCTTATAGAAGGGGGAATTCAAGCTGATTTTTTGATTCACTACTTTCAAGAAGTAGAAACAAGAAGGAAAAGCATTCCAGGTGTGAGGAATAGCAAACATAAAGGCCAAGTGATGGGCGATAGAGCATTGTGTGTATGATATACACACAGTAGTCCATCATGGCTTGAAGGAAGAGAGCTTGGAAGGAATTAATGGGAATGAAGACTGGAAAGTGAAGAGAGGTTGTGAGCATTTGAAATGCTAAATGAAAAAGTTAATATTTTATCCTGGGGTTAATTGGGAGTCCCTGAAGTATATTGAGTGAGTATATTTGTGTATGAGGTGGGGGATGACAGGATCAAACCAATGCTTTAGGGAAATCACTTTGTCAGTTGAGTGGAGGATGAACTGGAATGGGTAGAGAATTGATGCAGAAGAGACCCATTAGGATTCTTTAATAGTCCAGGAAGGAGATGAAGAGAGTTTGAACTAGAATGGTAGTGAGCATTTATTTAACCACTGTGGATCTCAATTCTAATTTAAGGGACGTTGACCATAGATGAATGCTTAAGTGCTTTTTTTTTTTTTGCTCTGAATTGGACATTTATGTGAGTTAGAGCTTAAAGCACTTTAGAGAAAATACAGCCCAATCTCTTCATTTTGCACAGGAAGAAACTAAGGCCTAGAGACAGAAAAATAAATGACAAAACTTAGACTCAAATCTAGGCAGGACTCTAGCCACCCCCATTCCTGCCCCACTTCTTAGTATTAACATATGAAATTAACTTTCCTTATGGCTGGTCTTCCCCCCATTCTTGGCTCTAGTTCTACCTGTGAGGACCACATAGGACATATTTACTTCTTCTGCCCTGGGATAGCCCTCCCAATATTGGAAGTCAGTGACCATGTCTCTCCTAAAGTCTTCTCTTTCCTAGGTTAAACATACTCTTTTCTTTCAGCAGAAATTCCTGGAGTGGGATGCTCCTTCTTTGGGCCTGGGATGGCCACAAAGAGAATTAGAAGACTACTGGTTTTGCCCTTTCTTTTTATCCCCAGTGCTTAGCACAATACTTGGTACATAGTAGGCATTTAACAGATGTTTGCTAACTTGACTCGAAGAGGGAAGACATTTTGGTTCTTTTGTACTGGACTCTTCTTTTTTTTTTCCCCTTCTACTTCATTGGTCCTAAGGTCTGACTTTAATCAGGAAGCTCTTTCCACTTAATGCTATACCATAATAATAATCATCTATCAATTAGCCTCTATGAAATTCCTACTATGTGACATTCTGTGCTAAGTGCTGGAAATACAAAGAAAAAGCAAAAACAACCTCTCTACCCTCAAGGAGCTTTAATAGGGAGACAACACACACATAACACACACAAAATACATACATACATAATGAGTGCAGTCTTTGCTTTTTTTTTCAGTTTGGTCTGACTTCTCATGATGGGGTTTTCTTGGCAAAGATACTGGAGCAGTTTGCCATTTCTTTCTCCAGGTCATTTCATAGATGAGAAAACTGAGGCAAAGTGTTTCTTGATTTGTCTAGCTAGTTCTAGATTTGAACTCAGGAAGATGAGTCTTCCTGCACTCTATCCACTCTATCCACAATGGGGATACCATTCCATTCTGGGACATATCTAGTTGTAAGGAAAGGTTTTCTTTATGTCATGACTCCCTAAAACTTCTGCCCATTGCTCCCAGGGTTGTTATTTCCAGTCAGGGGGAATAAATCACATATCTCTTCCACGTAACAGACTTTTAAATACCTGAAGATAGTCGCCATATTCCTTTGAATCTTCTTGATGCTCAACTGTCCCAGTTGTTTTAACAGATCTTCAGATGCCATATTCTCTATCTAGTTCCTTTCCCATCCTTGTTGTACTTTGGATATCCCTCTTATTCATGCTCTCCCTAACACAAAATAATCATAACGGAACCCAATTCTCCATTTGTGATTTGACCAGGACAAAGGAGAAGAGGACAATGGAGAGGTAAATTGGATTCTTGCTCAGGTGTGTTTGGTAGAGTTATTGACCTCTGAGGTTCTTTCCAACACTGAAATCTCTGTCATAATCAGCTCCCTCCTTCTGCTCTTCATGCACCTCTAGGATTGCTCATTCCTCCCTTCTCAAGTTCTGGCAGCTTTAGGAATGCAAAACACAGTTTAGGCTTTAATATATCTTATTGTGCTCCATAATTCTTTAATTGCATGATTCTTGTCTCTTCAACCAGAATTCTCCAAGGAGGGGCTTTGCCACAAAGTGGCCAAGCCAGAGGCTAGGTACATGCTTGGCACTCTGAATAGATAGGTTGATGGACAGATTGATGTGGAATTTCTGCCAAAGAATCCTCTGGGGCGGGGGTTTCTTCTGATCCATCAGAAATGGAGCAAGAACCATATCTCAGAATTATTGGGGCTTTAAATGGGTTCCTTGGCTTTA